>NW_013670443.1:67517-80015 GCF_000517525.1 Limulus polyphemus | reverse complement strand
GTAAGTCCGCAAACATACCGCTCTGCCACTGTGGGACTAAGTTATTGGTTGTTTGAGATGACAAAGGTTGTCGCGTTTTTTCATAGAATTATGATAAAATTTACTTTCGCACGTATTTATAAAAAGAAAGTTGTTACCTAAATAGAATGCAACAATCCATAGCAAAGTTTGCGCATGCTCAGTTTATAAGCATGCATTGTCTGCTAGCCAAAAATCGTTTGCTACTGCATTGTTATATATTTGAGTTTACCTTCATTCGAAACTAGACAAAGCTCTTTCAGGTTTGATTGAATATTTTAAGAATAAAGTTATACGTCGCTGGTAGGCATACTTTGTTGCTATGAGCAATGTTTAAGATTATTACTAGTAGTTTTGATCGGGGATTTTTTTTAGCGTTGTACGCTCAAGGCAGCTAATCTTATTTTGTTTTTTAGCTGGACTTGTCCTAGTTAATTCACTAATTCATTGCGGACTGGGCCATCCAATAGGCCTAAGTGAATTATATTCAGCACTTAATTGGTCACGAAATATGACTTGTAAGGGTTTAGGCGTATGCCCTATCAATTTGTCCCTTAAACAACGAAAAATCAGCTAATCATATGCCTACGGCTGTACCACCTCTATAATGGTATATATAAAAATAAATATAGATATACACACATCAATATATATACGCGCACCTAGGTCTAGACTAAGTAGTTTTCTTTTGTTAGACTACAATTTTCGTTTGTGTAATTATAATAAGATGTCATTAGCATGTTGCACATGTGAAAAGTGACCAGTGGTCCGAACGATTGTATACAATGTTTTAATGAGTGTAAGTTATATTATAATTATTTTTGTGTAACAATAAATTATGTAAATTATAAATAGTTAAATAAAGAAGAGAAAAAGAATTCTAAATGTTCAACGTCAAAAAATGGGAACTTATGTTTTCAACTCAACAGAACATCTCTAAGCCAGTGGCAGTTTCAACGTTATGTAAAACTGAGTGTGCTGAAGCAAGTCAAGGTGGCCGTGAAGCAGATGAAAATTTGGAATAACTTGATAATATTAATGAAGATAAAAGGTATGAATACTTTGGTAAGATAAAAACGGGAATATTGGAAAGAAACAGAATGCATGCGAAATTAGACAGGAAATTCCGAATGCAAAATTTAAATGAAAGATCTGAAATCATCAATAGATTTTTGTTCAAATAAAATTGATGAATTTATAAACATGATGTCAGAAGTAATGGTCAACATAAAAGAAATGAAACAATAAAATCACGAACTTGTATTACAAAAGAAAAATATCCAACAGGAAATCAACATCTTAAAAGAACAAGTAATTGACTTTCAACGGTATTCAAGAAATATGAATATTGAAATTCAGGAAATTGCATAAAGGATGAAGATATTCAAATTGCTCATAGACTAACACCAGGGAATATATAGAAATAAACTAGGCCTATTATCGTACAACTTTTAAACAGACAATTTAAAAAAAATTGATTCAATAAGGAGTGAAGAAAGTGATTAAAACGACTAGCACTAATGTGAATTATACAGAAGGCCTAGTATTTATAAATCAACATCTTACAACTGAAGTAATTTTTTTTTATCAATATATATGTATAAAAATAGTGCTAGAAACAAAATTGATAAGTTTATTTGAATTAAAGAAGGAAAAATCCTGGTAAGAAAATCAAGGCCCGGCATGGCCAGGTGGTTAGGGCGCTCGACTCGCAATCCGTGGGTCGCGAGTTCGAATCCCCGTCACACCAAACATGCTCGCCCTTTCAGCCGTGGGGGCGTTATAATGTGACGGTCAATCCCACTATTCGTTGGTAAAAGAGTAGCCCAAGCGTTGGCGGTGGGTGGTGATGACTAGCTGCCTTCCCTCTAGTCTTACACTGCTAAATTAGGGACGGCTAGCGCAGATAGCCCTCGTGTAGCTTTGCACGAAATCCAAAAAACAAACAAAATAAGAGAATCAGGAAAAGAAAAGGTAATAAGAATTAAAAATGAACGAGATCTAACTAAATTATAAGCTAACACTAAAACAACGAAACTTTTTAAAGTTATGTTAGATAGTGATTGCGGAATGGATATTTGATAATCTGTATAAGAATAACTTATTTGTTAGTTCAAATATAATTAATGTACTACAAATGAGAGCACGTAGTTTAAATGAGAATTTTGATCTGTTTGCTTATTTATTTACAATTAATTCCACAGAAAATACATAGCATAGTACTTACATAAATTTGGGCGAAAATGAAGAGTTAAATTTATATAATATGGAGGGATAAAGATGTTATACAGTTAGAGATTATAATACATCTGTAGATACAACAGCATTTTTAAGAGTGTACGAGAAATAATTACTGAAGCAGTGAACGTATAATGTACGGATGTAAATATACCAATTTCAATATTGGAGCACTTTATAGGTATCTTCAGCATAGTATTCAAGCTTATATTAAACAACTAAAAATTTTTCAAGGAAAAATAAAAGGAAAATGTATACATTGTAGGAGACATAAATATTGAATCTAAAGAAAAGAATGTAAAAATATGTCAGCTTCTTTCAGTTTTTATCCTCTGTACAAACTATTACTAGAGAATAGTGAAATACATGTCTTGATCACATTTATATTAGAACAGATAAAATAGATTCCATACAAACAAAATTCACAAAAAACTAAAGCTACAGGCGTTTTATTACGTTTGGTTATTTTTAGAACAAAGCCACATGGTCTATGTGGTCTCTCCACCACAGGGAATCGAACCCACCGGGGAACTTTATTATAATTCTGAAAATTAATTTAAAAATAAAGCTACTATAAAAGTAAGAATAATTTACATAATAATGAAGTATGAAAAATAATTTACAATAAGATTGATACAATAATGAAACAAACTGATTTTAGTAGTATCTATCAACAATTAAATTTACAAGATGCATACAAAAGATAAAGAAATATAGTTGCATCATCTACGGAACGTGTAAAAATAAACAGAGAAAAAGTTCAAATCGTGGATGAGAAATGTATTATTACAATCTGTTCAACAAAGAAAGAAAATGTATAGAAGTATATAAATATATTAACAACCTAGAATGAATTAGTTGATTAAAAAAAAACTCATAGAAATTATCTAAGTAAGCTCTTAAAACAACCCAAAATAAATTATTATGAGCAACAAAATAATTCATAGTAAAACTTATTTTAAAAATAAAGGAACATAATATACGAGATAACAGGAAGATATTCATAATGAGCTAAAAATCTGAATGTATTACAGAAAATAATAAGTATATTAAGTCGACTGAACAACTGAAATTACATGCAAGATAATTTAATGAATTTTATATAAATATTGTAAAATAACTTATAAGTAAAAATTGTTGTAACTGTTGTGATACAGCTAAGATAAGATACGTTATAAGAACTAACATATCTGTTAATTCAATCTATCTAATACAAACTGATAGATATGAATTTAAAAAATATATATAAACTCTCTAAAAAAAAGGAAAGATAAAATTATAGGTGAAGTTACTTACAATAATATTGAAAAATTAACACTGAAAATAGCTTATTTGGTTAAAATGCCGATGGAAAAAAGGAGTTTTCGCAGACGTTCCCCAGGTAGCCCAGCATAAGTCTGAAGGCTAATTAGGCCAAACACTAGGTTTCCGTATACGTGGTTGGAGTACAGACAGTCCATTGTTAGCTTTGCGCTTAACAATAGAACAAAGAAGTTTTCACAGGAATTTTAAAAAGTGCTGTCATTATACCAAACCTTAAAGGAGGAAATAAAAGTGATTCAAACAATCACAGATCGATTACTTTGTAATCAGTCATATCGAAAATTCTCGACAAAAATGTTAAAGAAAGAATAATCAAACTTTTAGATTCAAAATGTTTTATCTCAGATCTTCAATCTGGATAATGATGGTAAAATAATACATACTCTTTTTCAAGATATATCAAAAACTTTTGATACGATTTCACGTGAGTTTCTACTCAAGAAACTTTATAAAATTGGAATAAAAGGCACTGTTTTAAGTTGGTTTAAATCATATATATTAAATAGAAAAAAAAATTAAAATAAATACTGTTATTTGTGATGAAATGAGCTTAACTGCTGGAGTACCTTCAAGGATCAGTTTTGGGTCCATTGTTGTTTTTATTATATTCAAATGATTTCTGTGAAATTTAGTTTAATGGAGAAATAACACGTTTTGCAGATGACTCAGTATAAATCTGTAATGAAAAGTCTGATAATGAGGTTATCAAAAAAATAAATAATGATAACAGCACAGATAGCTCATTGTATAGTTTTGTGCTTAACAACAAACAAATAAAACCATTTTTAACCCTGCTGATATGCGTATTTGTAAAATACTTAACCCTTTGTATTGTTAACTGATTAAAATACTTCTTGGTAATAGATTATTTTATTTGAAATGTAATAATCAGAGCCTGGGAAGTAGGTTTATCATTTATAGTGACTTTATTAAAAGTCAGAAAGCTAATAGTTTGGGTAAAAAAATGTTTTAGGTCTGGTGCGATTCAACATAAATTGTATCATCCTTGTGGGTTATGGTAAAAGTTAACTGACTACATACATTACCAAATAAAGATTGCTCTCTTTTGATTAGATAGAAAATGTTTGATTATAACCATATTAACACATAAAATAAGGTAAAAACGGCTTCAAATGACATTAACACCGACCTTTTTTAATGATGTAGAATGACATATTTTTATTTTATTTATGAATCAATAGGAAATTAGTGACGAGAGCTCCTGAGCAGTATGAGCGTCAATTTATATTGGTATTTAGGTGGCAAGTGTTCTCATATAACAAATATAGTGTTACTTGATAGCTCCAATGAATTTTACTTTTGATATTTTTTGCACGTGAAGCTTTCCTTTCAGAATTATCGCATTAATGCTTCTTCTAACGTACTTATGACTGTTTGTTTACATTTTTCTCTGTATGGGCTGACACATAAGCCCCGAGGAATCTTTGTAACCTTAAGATCTCTTGGTCAGTGTAGAACCTATGAGAAGGAAATAGGTGCTGAACAAATTTACACATTGAGGTAAACCTATGAATAAAGAATCTTATTCTGGAATCTGGCAGACGTCTAAAAGTGTACAGTCGTTTTGTTGCTTCGTGTTTACTTACACACACACCTCTCATTACAAAGTCTTTTCTCGTGGTATGCCATATTTAAATGTTTTAGCTCTCTCTTTAGCTAAGTTTTTAATGTTTATTTTCTGTTTCAGTAACTCTAAACTTTGAGATTTCTGTTTATTTTTTATTTTTGTTCACTTACCATGCAAGTCTCTATATTTTATTCCCTTAAGCTTCCCACAATATTTTAGTTATTAGCAAAGTTCTTGATCTAACTAATTGTTCAATTGTTTGTTTGGATGACACATTAATGTACTTACTGACAAAAATATTACAAAATGCAAGTAAAACGAAGTTGAACCACCTTTAGCCTTGAAAGCAGCAACAATTCATTGTGACATTAACTCCGCAACGTTGACAGTAGACATCTTGCAATTCCTCAAAGCGGATGGACCATATTTGCGTCAAGGACGATTGGAAATGTGATTAGTCTCTGATATATGTTCCAAGACATTCCAACGATGCTCAATGGTGTTGTGATCCGGATTCTGTGGTGTCCAAGCAAAATGTGTGAAGTCTTTGCAATGTTCCAGAAACAAGTACTGTATTACATGGTTCAAAGAATCGTAGTAATATCATCCTGAAATAGCTTATATGTCTGGATACTTGAACAATATTGTTGTGTTTATCTGGTTGTTCAATATCCCTAGACAGTCTCTGAATATCTCAAGTATTTAAGGGATTGAGAAGTCCTACCTCATGTTATTTGAACACTTCATAGTGCATCATGTAACCTCCAGCAACCCGAACTGTTGTCATGATAAATTGAAAGTTTCCAACATATCCAAAACAGAATGAAGTATAATTCTTCAGACAACAGGACTTTCATCCATTAGACCAAAATCCACTCTTTCTGGTCATAACAAAGCTCTAGACAGATTTTCCAGTTCTTATCCAAGATAGAGCCTTTTAAACTAGTACCCAACTACCAAATCCAATACTGTTCAATATTTGACGCATTGTTCTCAATGATATGAGCACTTGTGAATGAAGTATGCATGTGACTTCCATCAGTGCGTCCTGTTTGTCGTACTCCTTTTGCACCCAGATTTATTCTTGTTGCTGAATGAATGTAGACCTGCAAGACTGTGGTCACAGATACCTATGACACGATGTCACTTTCTTGAGTGATAATCCTGCCTCATGGGTTCCCACTATCACACCACTTGTAACGTTACTAATTAGTTGCATATTGGTTTTACAGTGGAGTTGCCAGCTACACAGAAACCATTGTACCATTTTTTGACCAATCACTGTATGACAAATATAAAAACAGAGTATTCACATTTGCAAACCATAACAAACGTTTTAAAATACTTTTTCAGGTTTATTTTGAGAACGAAATAATTTTGATTATATTCAGTCAAACTTTACATAGCTAGGCGTTTCTTGTAGTGTAACAAATATGTGTACATTTTAAATCTTGTTTATTTTTAATGCAAAGTGAAAAATCGTCAAACAACAGCATTAATCAATTTTTATTACATAAGTTTTTATAAACCTCATAATTATTCTTAACACATTTTCCTTAATTTTATTCTTTTTTAAATTAACAGCTTTAACAAAAAATATTAATTGTAATTGATACAGCTTAATCAAATTGTTGTCAAATATAGTTTTACAGCAACCTGATACTGTAGTAACAGAGTTATCGTATACGTAACTCAAATCTTAAATTTTTTTATAATAGCTAAAGCTATTTTCCTATGACATAAAAATAATGCTGATATTTTCCTTTTAGGTAAGATCCTTGGCAAAGCAAAAACATCATAAATAACACCAGGAAATAGTGAAATAAAATGAACTCCTTTGTCCGATTTTTTCTAATAAACTGAAACTACCTGTATTATTCTCATAAAACTTTACCTTTTAATTAACATGGAGTCACTCAGAAGAGCTTTCTATAGACTCGTGAGCAATCTGAAATATGTAACAGTAGAGCCACTAGTCACGCTGATTTTCTTCGCTTTCATGGTACGTGGTGTATGTTATCAACAATTAATGTTAGACAAAGCTTGTTATAATGAAATCAGATACTCAAGTGATGTTTGCTCAAATCTCAACGATGAAAAATACAAACTACAGAAAGATGAGGTTCAAAGAATGGCTAATAATTACCACATGGGAACAACAATTGTTTCAACTCTTCCCGCTATTATTCTTTCAATTTTTATTGGACCTTGGAGTGATAAATATGGAAGAAGGTATCCTTTAATAGTAGCTCTTCTTGGCTTTCTTCTTGAAGGTATTGGAGTCATTATTGTTACTGCAAGATTTGAATTACCACTTTACTTTAACCTTTTAATTCATATCCCTTCTGGATTAAGTGGAGGTATGATTATGATCTTTACTTCTGTCTACAGTTATATTAGTGACGTCTCTGACACCGAGTCTAGGCCATTCCGATATGCCCTTTTAGAAATGGGAGTGGTTCTTGGAGCTCCTTTAGGAACTCAGGTTGGTGGACAAATCTACAAACATCATGGATACATTCCAGTGTTTTCGACATCTTTAGTATTTATTATATTGTCTGTTGCATACGTTATCTTTATTGTCAAAGAATCCAAGAAAATAAGTAAAGACGTAAAGTTAAAGACAGTTGCACTGGATTTTTTCTCAGTTGATAATGTCAAGGAAAGTCTATCAACTTGTTTGAAGAAGAGACCCGGAAATGCTCGATTACAGATATGGCTTCTGATTATTGCAATCTGTTTTCAACTCTTTGTGAACATGGGTAAGTGGAAAGATAATATCATAAGAGTTCTGATTTTCTAATAAACATGAAATAATCATTTTACACTTCGCCTAATATATATATATATATTATGTTAGTAAATATTTTTATAGCTAAATATAGATATATTTCAGGTTCGAATAAAGCATGTATTTCTTCAAGTATCAAGGAAGACAAAAAATAAATGAGTTAAACAATCATTTTATGTGAGGGATTGTATCTTAGGATTTCCTTGGGTCAGCATCTAAAAAAAGAATATATGTATCATATATTTCTTTAAGCTACATTTCAAACTTATCAAAAATACACCTCGTTTTAGAAACCGCATTTTCTCATCAAAAACATCTAATGATATCAAATATAAGTTTAGGCATTTCAAAATATTTCTTTTTAATAGTATAAAAAGTCACAATCACCATCAAAACTAATGTCTCCATTATTGTTATATGAATACAAAAGTTTGCAAACATTAGCAAATAATTATTTTTGTTTTTGCTTTGAATCTAATAAGTAAATAAAACGATTTAAATTTTCTGTATTTGTTGTTCTTGTGAAACGTTTCTTCATAGCTTCGTAATGGTAACTAAATATGTTGGAGACTAGAAGCTGAATTGTCGTGTAGACAGTACCTTCTCTGCTGTAATTACGAATGTGCGTAGAAAAATACACAGACTTTTTCAAAACTATATCATTTAATTAAGCTTAGCATAAATGTGGGATCATTTAATTAAGCTTAGCATAAATGTGGGATCATTTAATTAAGCTTAGCGTAAAAGTGGGATCATTTGATTAAGCTTAGCATAAATGTGGGATCATTTAATTAAGCTTAGCGTAAGGATGGGACCATTTCATTATTCTCAACGTAAGATTGGGACCATTTTATTATATTCAGTTTAAAAGTGTGATCATTTCATGATGCTTAGCGCAAATGTGTTATAATTTCATAATGCTTAGCGTAAAGGTGTGATCATTTCAACATGTTTAGTCTAACTTAATTTTCATACTTTACCAAAATAAAAGAGAAATGAAAGAAAGTTTTACTTTAAACTAAGCCATCAACCGATATGACAACATGCTTTGCAACTGTACCATTTCATGTTTAGCTTACTTGGAAGATAATTAACAGTAGTTTTAAAGATAAATTAAATACTAGAGTATTGCTACCTTATATTCAGATTTATTTATTGCTCTTTTCAGGGACCTTTACAATCGCATATCTTTACACACTGAAGATGTACAAATGGGATGTGGCACGTTACTCTAATATTTATGCCATCTTCAGTGTCATCTCTGCCTTCACGACAATAGTTGCAGTGCCTTTCCTAACTCGTTTCGTCAAAATTCGAGACGTAGCTCTTGGGCTAATTGGAATATTATCTATGCAGGCAAAATGCGTATTTCTGGCAAGTTCATTTGAAGAATGGGTGTATTTACTGGGTGAGGCTTTAGTGTTAACACATGAATCTAATGGTGCTACTTTTCACTGCTTAAACTACATTAACGTAATTTATAAGTCAGTAGCTGTGAACCGAATCTTATTTCACAAAATTCTGGGCAGGAAAAGTTACTATAACAAACATAAGCTTCTTAAATTAGTTAAACTTGGTTTAATATGCTTCATTACATGATCACTACTTGTTCTACAAGACGTAAAAAAATATATTGTGGTTTTTCAAATGCACTAATTATGATTAGTTGATTTATGAAAGCCTAATACCACACACCACATATCTCCAAGTATTCTATTTCTTGAGATAATTTTTATGTTTATGGCTTGAACAAATATGCAAATTTTGTCTGTCCACCATACTCAGCTGCATAATACTCTGTTGATGACAGCATTGCTTACACGGAATTCGTCACACAAATACTATTGACAAAAACACGACTTACACAGAATTCGTCACACAAACACTATTACACGGAATTCGTCCTATAAATACTATTGATAAGAGCATTACTTGCACGGAATTCGTCTTACAAATACTATTGATAAAACTATTACATACACGGAATTAATCGTAAAAATACACTGTTGATGAAAGCATTGCTTACATGGAATTCATCATGCACGCATTGTTGATGAAAGCGTTGTTTACATTAAATTAATCATACAGTACTGTTGATGAAAGCGTTGCTCACATTAAATTCATTATACAGTACTGTTGATAAATGCGTTACTTACATGAAATTCATCATACAAGCACTGTTGATGAAAGTTGCTTACATGGAATTCATCATACAAGCACTGTTGATGAAAGTTGCTTACATGGAATTCATCATACAAGCACTGTTGATAAATGCGTTGCTTACATGGAATTCATCATACAAGTACTGTTTATGAAAGCATGACTTACACTCAATTTACAAGTGAATCCCGTGATCACTTTTGGATAGGAATAATAAAGATCTCTAGCTGTCACTGATAACCAGCTGGAGTGAAGGTACTACGTGAACAAACTGAGCTTTGGTATTATGAATGCACTAGTCTGCATACACTCACCTTCGTTGTAGGTAATGTTCTGGAAGACCACTCGACATAAAACTTTAATTAGAGAATAAGATTGCAGGCCAAAACATTTCCCATGTGCGGGGACCTATAATGTTCTGGATTTCATAGAGGACTTCGACACATAAGCCAAAAATAAATTACATCAAACCTCATGTTACCTTGAATATCAAAAGTGGTTTTAATATTATTGGAAAGTCATCATGTAGAAGAATGAACCCTACTTGACATTGTTTACTTTGTAAAATAACCCGCATACAGATCATATTTAGATAGAATGGTCTGAGTTTGACATTATCCATGAGGACGCTTTACAATCTCAAGTATGAAAGGTATGAAAGCAATATCATAGTGTGGGCCTATTTAAGTTAACTTGGACGTAAAAACTTAAGGTAAGGATATCGATCTCGCTGTCATTATTAGTAGTGTATATGATAATCCAAATCTAATTGTTAGTTAATTTATATATTTTTACTGATAGAGACTAGTTATCCTACATTTGGACTATAATATGTAATTGTCTTCAGATAGAAAGGCTGGTTCGTTCGTTTCTGGCAGTTATTTTGATTTAAAAATAATTATCTCCTAAGAAATAATTACTAATCAAGGGTGCTCGAAGATTAGCAATCCTCCTTCACCCTCCTCGAGACTTAAGGTTAAATTTCAATTAATGGTCAGCGGATTAATGAGCTGTATGGGCGAAGAAGTAGAAAAAAAATTACATATATATATTCCCGTATATATACGTATGATGATGAGGCAAGTAGGCAGAAGTGAAGGCAAGTCCAAGGCGTAGCAGAGGTCGGTTGATCTTGAAGAAGGAGCAAGTCGTCAGCCGTTTTTGGCAAGTTATAGAAACAAAATGAAGCAAACGGGCCTTTACAGGGCCTGGCGGGGATCAGTGGATCCAAGTGTCAAGGCTAGGATCTATAGATTCAAGGCCAAAAAATTTGATGTGGGGGGGACTGGAGTACCCCCGAGAAAACCCACTTTCACCAGTCGGGATAGAAAGGCTGGTATGCTATTCAAGCTAATATATTTGAATGCTTGAAGAGAGGTATCCAGGTTTTGTTGACTCCTACTCAGTTGAATGAGTGTGTTATCAGGTAAGTGGGTGAAAAACTTGTTTTATCTTTCTTTTCTCGTTTGTGGCTCACATCTTAGTTTAGCATTAATCCGTTTGATTGTATTATCTTTTTTTTTTTTGATACGATGGCCTGTAATACCCTTGAATTCTAGCTTTTGTTAATCGTTTTTTTCTTCACTGTATTGGAGTTTATATTCACAGGGATGCTATAAATGGCCTGTTATGTCATTAGGTGGTTTGGTGTGTTATATCTGCGATCGTGTCACGGCTTCTGCACACTGTTCTGAATTTTTGCTGTTCACATATCCTCTGTATATTTCAGAGAGGAACTTTGGCTTAAGGGAACATGGATATGTGTCTGCAGTTTTCTTCCTGCTTATTATTTGTGTTTATCCTATTTATTTTCTTCTTTATTAAGTGTTCGGTATATCCATTGTCAAGGAGGGTTTCAGTGATGTATTGTTCTTTTCTTTTTCTGACGATCTTCAGTACTACAAGTCTAGTTCATTCTGTAAACTATGCAGTCTTTAACGCCCGTCTGATGGGGTGGTTTAATTGTTATTCGAGATGTTTACCAGTATTTGTGGGTTTTCTGTAAACTCCTGTGGTATATGATTCGTGTTTCTTAGTAACTCACATGTAGGAATGGAAGTATTTTATCTTGTATTTCCATTGCCAATGGATATTGTCTGTTTATGTGGTTCATGAATTCTGAGTCTTGGCCATATCGTCACCATATCTGATTCAAATTCTTAGACTTAGAGATACTTTTTTGAGGGTGTATCTTCGGAAATGTTCGATTTAATGGTTACTGAGAACAGAAGATTGAGGTGTGTTTATATCTAGGCTTTTTCTCTGTTGGTTGTATTTATCTTCATTTTTGAAGTTAGTTGTGGTTGTACAGAAGGTTTTGGGTTTTATTATTGTGGAAATTGTTCAGTTGGATGCGTTCCTCCAGGCTTCCATCATATTC
>NW_013670443.1:65243-66517 GCF_000517525.1 Limulus polyphemus | reverse complement strand
TTACATAACTTCCGTCCAGGGAACGGGTACTCCAGCTAGTTATTAACAGCGGTTTCGCGAGCCAGGGATACTACTACTTAGAGGCCGTTTTGCAGAGGCGGTTAGAAAAAGTCATTCCGGAAAAGGATTTAGACCCCGGATTTAGCAAGAACATGATGAAAAAAAACATATTCTGAAATTTTGAAGAAAAAATATTGAGTAGAAGTCGAGATATGATCGATTGAATATACGGACTCCATAGTACTAAAGTCAATAGTAATATATGATTCATACTATGCGTTGGCATGATTAAAAGACTTCTTATGCTTTTGATTCAATGCAGAAACAAAACTCTTTACTTGCTTCATCTCCGGATAATTTGCGTCATTTATCTGAGCAAAACTCTGATTTCTGAATTGCATTAATGCCTTCTTGGGCTCGATTTAATAACCAGATTCTGGTACAATTATATATATTTAGTAATAAGACGCATTGCTATTGAAAAGTGTGCATCGATACATCCCTTTCCATCCTGTGTCTCTGTATGTAGGAAGGATTTCTGTTCAAAACCGTATGCCTTCGACAGAAGCGCCATTCCCAATATGAGATATCCATTTTAGTAGCATTTTGTGTTGTCGGATTGAATGAACAATTTTCTTACTGCTGAATGGTCTTTTTCATTTCCATCATGATGCCTTCCAATATTGATAAAACTTCCACCCAATCTTGCTGGGAAATTTCACCTGATATGTCGTCGTAATATGATATTTGAGTTTTTAATTCACCGTCTCCGTCTGATGTAGATTCTACTTTCGTATGCAACATTGTACCATGCCAACTAAGACCCTTCTTTCCATAATGATTTATAGTTTTCTTCCTGAAGTAAATGGGTTCATATTTCATCTTTTAACCATAACGACTAAAGCCTCATCCAATTTCAACTGACAGTGAATTTCGTGAATACGCCTGCGTTGATTCTCTACTCTAATTTGATGTCCCAAGTACAATTTTATTTTGTGTCTATAATCTCGGAGTAACATATGATGTTCAGAAGAAATATTCTTAACAAAGTAATGACTTGTCCGGAAGGGCAATTGGCATTCTTCACATTTTCTACTCGAAATTGGATTTCCACGACCTAATGTATATTCAATGCATTGTGAAGTAGCATTATCCTTAGCAATGTGAGCGTTGAAGTCATACTTGAGAAAATGCTCGAACTTCGCCAACATCCACATGCATTTATATTTCACATGAGGGCTTTCGATTGTCCCAATTATCCTACCCAATAGTCC
>NW_013670443.1:64307-65233 GCF_000517525.1 Limulus polyphemus | reverse complement strand
CCTGGTAAGGTGTTTTCTAATACGTATGGTAATGAAGGAGATATTTTTATATATATTGAAAAAAAAAACAACTAAAATAACTAACGTTTACAGTTGTCTGCCAGTAAAATAAGTTCGGTATGATAATATGCTACTCTTTAATTTCATAGACACCTTTTCAGTTGGATCTTTGTTTAACAACTGTGTGAACATCATAGTATTGAAATCGGAGTCTTATGTAATTAATGTTTGTATATTATACATAACGTTTATCATTTTTATGTTCACATTTAGCCAAAACTTGTTGAAATTCTAAAATATTGCAATAGGAAAAAATGTAAATAACAAACTATTCACTGATTACAAGTCTGAACAATTAAAATTATCATTTTAAGTTGTTAAAAATGAAATATATAGCCTTATACGATGTACTTGCTTATTAATAAGAAGACTCACAACTATTGCAATAAACATTTAATCACTTCAGAGGTAGTGATTCGTGTTTCACGTCGAGATTTGAAGTAACTTACAAGTCTAAGCCTACTTAAACTAGTTTTTGTTTTGTTTCTTCTAGTATTGAATCATTTTTGAAAATAACTTATTTCTTTACAGGCTGTCCAGATTTTTCTGATAGCGCAAATCTATATAAGTATAATAGTACTGTCTGTTGTATGTCCATGTAAATATTTCGCAGGGTGTGGATGGATCTTCACCAAATTTGGTACGGAGGTTCATTGGGTCTATGGAGAGATATATAAAAAATTTCAGTTCTGCGGTTTTTATGGGCGTTTTTGCGTTTTTTACCAGTACTTCGCTCCCTGTTGATGGATCTTTAGCAATTTTTTGCATGAATATTTTTTGGTCTATGTGGAGATACATGCAAATTTGGGGTTTCTTATTTTCTGTTGTGCAGTTTTTATGGGCGTTTTTTACAATTACATATAAAG
>NW_013670443.1:60610-63315 GCF_000517525.1 Limulus polyphemus | reverse complement strand
AAGTTTTAACCAATCAAAAGCATGACTTGAAAATTTTGGATCTGCAAAACCTAGTCTCCCTGACTCGAAAAACCGCTGTTAATCATTTAAAAAGCGACGTTATAAACTATCGTGACATCTGGTGGGTGAAAAACAACAACAATATATATCGTTTTTACGTCGTGAAAATTACATAGTATATGCAGTAATTAGTTGTGTCTAATTAGTTGAATGAAATGTATTATACACAAAGAAAAGACAAATAATTAAGAATTCCTGGTGTTATTGATGTAATGAAATATTATATATATATATTTCCTTTTTTTAAAGTTATTACTGATTAATATATAGCTCTAATAATGGTTGGAGACGGCTTGAATGGGTAATGAAGAAAAACTTTAATATAAGTTTAACATAACAGCAAATGTACAACATTTCGACAAAGTTTTGTCATCATCAGGTTATGTTAAACTTATATTAAAGTTTTTCTTTATTACCAATTCAAGCCGTCTCCAACCATTCTTAGTCTCAAAGTGGGTTTCTCGTCATCAAATATATAGCTCTACCGATCGTCAATAAGCACTTTTTAATTTTTAAAGGTATAAATCACACTCTTTGTAGTTTGTAAACGTATAAATTCCTCCCTTTGTAATTGCTCCCCAGTCGCTCAGTGGTAAGTCTGAAGGCTTATGACGTTCAACACTGAGCTTAGATACCCGTGGTGGGCATATCACAGATAGCTTATTTTTTAGTTTTGGGGTTAATGCCTAACGAACAACCATTTGTAATTTTAAAACATAAATTACTCCCTTTGTAGTTTGTAAACTTAAATATTAGCAAGCAGAAAGAAACAATATTATTGATTTTTTTTATTCATACTTAAGTGCCATTTTAGATTGAAGTAAGCTTTTTTCTCTCTTGTGTTTTCGCATTTTACTTCTAAGTAATCGTATTAGGTAAAATAACAAGCATAAATATAGCTTATCTGAAACTTGCTAGGATCCACAAATAATTCCTTTGTATAATTTATAAATATAAGTTTTTTTGAATTTTGATTATAGTCACTTAGACACTCCTAACGCTAGTTTGTTTCATATTTCTTCAGGGTTAAGTGCAAGCATATTACATGGAACCAGTTCGATAGCAATTCGGACTCGTCTCTCAAAAATGGTGGCCAAAGACGAATTAGGTATACGTTATATTACAAGTTTTTTTAAATGAAATAAAACTCACTCATGTTCTGTCTCGGAATTCTAATGAAATGAAATTTCATTTTTATAATATACTTTGAAAATATTGAGAATATTTAGAGTGTAAAATATGCAATAACGGTTTGACAAAAATCTGATGTGTTTATGTTTCTTTACGAGAAGTTTGACAGGAAAACATATATGATATATATTTTTGTTGATAAATTGTTTAGGCAGAGTATTCATGATGAAACTATGTAGAACGAACGGCAACTGCCTGTTGTAGACACAAGTGTAGAGGACAGTTTGTGTCTCTACAACAGACAGTTGTTGTCAATTCTACAAAGTTTCATATATGATATTTAAGTATTAGAAAACTGAAAACCTGAAACATTCCAGAGTACTTTCTGGTTGTTAATTGTTTTAGATAAGAAATTAGGAAATGTTTCACTGATATTTTTTTAATCAACAAAAAATGTGCAAAAGTGGAGACGTTTTTATCACGTAACAACATGTTTTTACAAACTCTTTTATTAAATAACATTACCACTGCTACTTTATTTGGAAGCTTGTAACACATCTATAGTTTTTTATAAAAATTATTTGCATATTAAAGATACTTCAGTCTGTTATGGTTTCTCTCAGAGGCGAAAAAAAAAAAAGACAGAAAACATATGATGAAAGTACTATTGGTTTTACAAAAGAGGTGCTATACATCAACAGCTTTAACAATGTATAGTGTGTTGTGCGCCAATAACTGAGGTGCTATACATCAACAGCTTTAACAATGTATAGTGTGTTGTGCGCCAATAACTGAGGTGCTATACATCAACAGCTTTAACAATGTATAGTGTGTTGTGCACCAATAACTTTATCGACATTTATACCCTTCTTTTCTATCTTCTTTTTTGTGGTGAATTCTTTAAAATTCTTAATTTTATAAATTAATCCTAATTGTGAATCTAATAAAACGTCGAATTACATTGACAATTTCATGATGAATATACCCTTTATACGAACACTCAAACTTTCAAAATAAAATATACCCTTTATACGGCGAACACTCAAACTTTTACAACAAAATATACCCTTTATACGGCGAACACTCAAACTTTCATAATGAAATATACCCTTTATACGGCAAACACTGAAACGTTCATGATGAAATATACCCTTTATACGGCGAACACTCAAACTTTCACAATAAAATGTACCCTTTATACGGCGAACACTCAAACTTTCATAATGAAATATACCCTTTATACGGCAAACACTGAAACGTTCATGATGAAATATACCCTTTATACGGCGAACACTTAAACTTTCACAATAAAATGTACCCTTTATACGGCGAACACTCAAACTTTCACAATAAAATACACCCTTTATACGGCGAACTCTCAAACTTTCATAATGAAATATACCCTTTATACGGCGAACACTCAAACTTTCATGATGAAATATACCCTTTATACGGCGAACACTCAAACTTTCACAATAAAATATACCCTTTATACGGCGAACACTCAAACTTTT
>NW_013670443.1:46474-59652 GCF_000517525.1 Limulus polyphemus | reverse complement strand
ACAAACTATGATATTACAGATGATAGATTGTTTGTTTGTTATGGATTTCGCGCAAAGCTACACGAGGGCTATCTGCGCTAGCCGTCCCTAATTTAGCAGCGTAAAACTAGAGGGAAGGCAGCTAGTCATCACCACCCACCGCCAACTCTTGGGCTACTCTTTTACCAACGAATAGTGGGACTGACCGTCACATTATAACGCCCCCACGGCTGAAAGGGCGAGCATGTTTGGTGGGACGGGGATTCGAACCCGCGACCCTCAGATTGCGAGTCGAGCGCCTTATCCACCTGGCCATGCCGGGCCTTATAGTCAATCTAACTCTGAATATTGCTGTCCGTAAAAATAAATAAAACGTGTATAGCATCTATTTTTTTATTTCACCAGTGCTCATATACCTTTACTGCCTTTAAATAATCGTGTGGGTCTTTTTATACACTTGGCTTACTGCAGCTTAAAGCAAGAAAGCTGCAGGAATTCTTTATGTGTTATATATGTGAGAGAGAGAGTGTGTACAGTTGTAGTGATTAAACTATTTTATGCAAATATATCAGACTATCACGGTTTCCTTTTTGTTTATTTAATTTGCCATGAAATATGTATTTTTTGTAGGTAAAGTGTTTTCACTCATGGCAATGTGTGAGTCTGCCATCCCCGTACTTGGTACAGTTATATGGTCACAGGTTTATAACAACTCGCTAGAGTTCTACCCAGGACTCACGTATCTCGTTTGTGCTATAGTATTAATTATACCGTTGACCATTTTCATGTAAGTACACACATTGTTACATTTCAGTGAGTATTAATGTTGAATGCAGATATTACCGATCTCGTGTAACAAATAACCTTTATGTTATGGCTGTTTGTAGTAGAATGTGTAAAAAATATATGTATATATACATACCATCTAACGGTTTCCAGCCCATTCAATTTACTTCATACTTTTTATATATGTTTAATCCTATTTTTTCGTTGTTACATGGTATAACAATAAGCTAATGTGTTTTAAGACGTTTAAAGTTTTAAAGTATATAAAGAGTGATACTGTTTTATTGAACAAGGCTTAAGCTGTTGTTTGAATAGTAATTTTCACAGTTGTAAAATCCGCTTATCTCTCAATGGCTCAGCTTTTTCTGTCCTTAATTTACATTCAAATGATGTCTTTACATTAAATTACATGCAAAATAAGGTTACGTTTCATTTAATTAAGGATTTTTATAATTCATATAAATTTCAGCCATATCGAACTGAAAAGTCTGTGATTTATTATAAAGTGCCTCACATAATTAGGAAAAATTATCAAGAATTTAAGAAAAATCTTTAATTTTTCAGATGCATGATATTAAAATATTTTCTAAATCGTTTATATTTTTATTGGATGTTGTCCATATGACTAATAATTTATTTTCTTTTAAAATATCAACAACAATATGCGCATTTACATAAGACTATCACGATGCCTTTATTTGTTTCCGCTCGATGAATGTAAACGGTTTCTAAATGATTTATATCTTGAGGTTTGATTTTAAAGTCGCTTGTTGTATCTGAAAAAAAATGTTTTAACAGTTTTAGAGTTATATACCGTATATTCTAAGATTTTAGGGAAAAGTTATTAAAGTTATTCCATTTAAGAATATTCTTCCTCTACATGTCCGAACAGAGTTCTTCTCGATAGCTCAGAGGTAAATCTCTGGGTTTATCACGCTAAAAATTGAGTTTCAATACTTGCGGTGGGCAGAGCACAGATAGCCCATTATGTAGTTTTGCGCTTAACAACCCAAATGAAACCAAACTGAACAGAGCAATAGTCATGATAAACAGAGGAATGAAGGAATGCTTTATTTTGCTCCTTTGTTTTAAATTTTGTTTTCCAAACCTGAATCTAATCTTTGTTATATATATATATATATAAATATATATATATATATAGAGAGAGAGAGATATTTTCTCTCTCATGAATATTGCTATGTTGCTCTTTACATAACTTGCAATTTTTAGATAGCTAGGTAACGTTAACAATCCCGAAAATTATAAATATGTCTCAGGATTTATGCTCAGTTTAAAAGCAAGTGATAAGACTACTTGTTACAATTCGAATGTCTGACTGGATCATTAGTCAATACCACCAAGTTCTGATATTTCTTATAGATGGCTACTCTGCAGTCAAGATGTCTACCACACACTAGAAGAAGAAAATGATGTTAAAATTACACAGCTAAATGAAGTAGCCAATGCCGTTATTGGCGAGGAGAAGAAAGTTTAAACCCCCCCAAAAAATCAGTAAAAGATGGATCTAAATGTTTATTTTTAATGCAATTATCTATGTAATTAGAAGAAAAAAAAGCTTTATAAAGTATGAAAAATACGTAACAGTTATGAAATAGTGCATATGGTACGGAAAATAATATAATGTTGGGAAGTGTACATATATCTGATTAGGAACTAAAGGATATTAGAAAGCTTAATTATTTTATTTATATGAAATATTAAATTCAGTTTAGAAAATGTGTGCGTTTTTCAGCCAGATCAAAGATGTGAAAGAATGTACAAAGAAGTCGTTTCAAATTTACCATCATTGTATTATAATTTTTCAAAAATGTCAAAGCCATCAAATAACAATAGCTGTTTTAAATCTTATCTAATTTGTAGTTTGAAATAAACCCGAAAAAATTAATTATTGACAGATATTTAAATATTTCAGCAGAAAATGAGTTGTGCGCAAAGTTACAACCAGCAAGGTTACAATCAGCTAATGTATAAATGTGTACTGAACTCCTCTTGTGTTGTTTCTTTTGTGGAACGACGTTTTGGTCTCTGTATTGTATAAATGTGTACTGAACTTCTCCTGCGTTGTTTCTTGTGTGGAACGACGTTTTGGTCTCTGTATTGTATAAATGTGTACTGAACTTCTCCTGCGTTGTTTCTTGTGTGGAACGACGTTTTGGTCTCTGTATTGTGGTATTTATCAATAGCATTCGGCTGCAAGTTTGTGGACTTAAAATGCTAAACTACGGAGTTTAATTTTCGTGGTGAGCAGAGCGCAGGTAACCCTTTGTGTAATGTTGCGTTAAAACAAAGAAAAACAAAATACAAATTTCAACAGTACAACGTTTCCGCCGTCTGAAATGTCAACGAATCGTTACTGAGTCGTCGTGTGCTATTATACGGATTTTCATTGCTTCTCCACCGTTTTTATCTGTCACAAGTGTAATAACTCCTAAGTTAAACGTCAGCAGTGATATATATTTTCGTTCTGTAATACTTCAGTCGAGATGTTTATGTTTACAAGAGCCGTGTTAAATGATTGTGTGTAAATCTGCCCTTGTTGTTTTTGGCTCATATACTGATAAACTATTATAGCATATGTACTTAAAACAATCTACAGCCTTAATAAGCTAAATAGGGTTTGATACTTTTTAAGGCACATTCCTTGTATTTGTTTCTTTTGTCTTGTTTAAAGCTATATTGTTGATAAAATGTGAAGTTTATAATTTACTTGACAATTGTTTTAACTGTTTATTGAAATGAAAAACAAGAACAACATTTGCACTGATGGTTAAATAATAGAAAACTATGAGCCACCAGGAGGCATTATGTAAAGTATGTTATTTTCAATTATCATCTTCTATAAGAAACAACCAACCAACTCCGTAGTTACGATTTCGAGATCATTCATTCTAGAATTTCAGTTCAACTTCATTACTCCTTTATGTGACAAACATTGAGTACTAAAGACAAACTTAAATAAGTTAAGTTGAAACATGAGTATACATAAGGTATTAACTAAAGAAAACAGAAGTGTTTGAATAGTTTGACGATAGATGAGAATTACCCCTTCAAATAAACTTCATAGGTAAGTAAGTTTTCAAGTTTGAAGAGGTAATGCAAATACAGCTGAAAGAACACAATCTGTTATAATATGTTAATAAACGTTTACTGTAATGAATTTAAGAAACATTACCCATATAATTCATTTATTTAATTAAATCAAGATTTATAACTGATAAACTAATGTATATAACTTAGAATATTAAAGTAATTAACACTAAGAAGATTGTTTATTTAAGAATAAACTTGTATTTTGGAGCTATATCGACAAATAAGTAAAGCATAAGACACCTTGGCTTATTTACAGCGTAATAATTTTCTAATTATGTTATAACAATTTTAGCATTCCAGTTTTAATCTTAAAATTACCGATGTGCCTCACCAGCTTTTTAAATACCTTATAAACTATTCATGCATCAAACTCCTTTTGTTACGGGATCCTTAATAACACATGCATCAAACTCCTTTTGTTACGGGATCCTTAATAACACATGCATCAAACTCCTTTTGTTACGGGATCCTTAATAACACATGCTTCAAACTCCTTTTGTTACGGGATCCTTAATAACACATGCTTCACACCAAAATAATTGAACAAAAATACCATCAATATTATAGTTAATCCCAATAATTACTGCAGGATTCACCAGTGTATTTTATAGTTAATCCCAATAATTACTGCAGGATTCACCAGTGTATTTTATAGTTAATCCCAATAATTACTGCAGGATTCACCAGTGTATTTTATAGTTAATCCCAATAATTACTGCAGGATTCACCAGTGTATTTTACGTAGAAAATGAGTAATTTTATCTAATTTGTGGTCACTTCTCTATTATGAGTTTTGTTAAAAGCAAAAATATAAAATTTCTCAATATGATGGATATTGTCAACATTCGATCATGATACAATGTATTATTTGGATCTTACTGGTAGTGGACGGTACAGATACGTGTATGTAAGACAAGTCAACATTCAATCTCAATACAATGCATTATTTGGATCTTACTGGTAGTGGACGGTACAGATACGTGTATGTAAGACAAGTCAACATTCAATCTCAATACAATGCATTTGTAAGATCCAAATCATAAGTGAACGGTACAGGTGTGTGTGTGTAAAATATGTCAACATTCCTGTGTTAAGAGGAAATTTCAAGAGATATTAATCCTCAGATCTCTTGAACTTATATATATATGTTAAACATAAAATTATTTCATCATTTTATTTTTTAAGTGAAGCATATTTGATATTATTTGAGTACTCCAATACACGGTTTAAGATTTGTTTGGGATTTAACTGACATTAAGTCCTACGTTTTTTTACAATATCAAAACAAAGTGTCATAAACTTTCTCACTTAATTACAGTATAAAGAATGAACTATTGAAATGTACTATTGTTTTTTCAGGTTAAATGTTTTCCCAAAAATGGTTTTATTAAAACAGTGATTTCACACTAAGAAACACTGTGAAATCACAAGAGCGAAACAATTCCTAAGATTCCACTTTATCAAGTTGTTTTATTAAAACAAATATTGAATTCCACAACTGAGAAAAACAAGCAAATAATAAACTACGTACACAACTTAAATTTCACACACAATAAAAAGATTTAAGAAACTGTAGAAAATAAGCAACAATTTTAAATTGAGTGTGTATGGTAGAGAAGGGAATACAATATAAGGAAAGATCTTATACGAACCAGAAGTTTTTGAACGGTTGTGGCTCTATCAACAAAGCTCAAACTTAACTTTATCTGTTATCATAGAGTTTATTAGCTTAAACTAACTGTGGAACTAGTTAAGAAGATGTTAACGAACGTATTAGTACCTGAAATACAGTACTGTGCAAAAGAGTTAGGACAAGAGAATATTTTGTCATTCTTTCCATTTTGTGAGGTTAATACTTCCATGCCATTACAGAATGTAATTTTCAACACTATGGTAATGCTTCACTGATCCCTGGTGACAAGTTAATGAGGCAGGGTGAGAATACATATCATTCTTTAGAATTGCCATATACTTGTACCAAAGGCATGTCATAAGGGTTCTGCTTGAATGAACATACTGATCAAATTTAGAGTCTAAAATAACTGTCATGGTACCCCATGCAGTGTCTTAGCTATATAAAAATAAACTCCCAAGGAGTTAGCATATGGTACTAGTATATGCTAGAAGAAATCAATTTAATATCACTACACAAATAAACCTTGATAAAAAACAGTGTTTAACATTATATATTAAGTTTTGTTGTCATGCCACGGCCCAAAAAAGCGTAGAGAATTGTCAGTAGAGCAGAGAGTTCGCATAAAAGCTTTACGTGATGCTGGTTGGACTCTCCAACAAATTGCTGCAGACTTGAAATGCTCCGCAAACACAGTCAAATAGGAAAGGAAGAGGCAGAACACCTAAACTGAATGATACTGATGTTAAGTATTCGTTTATGCAGCCTTCAGGATAGAAGGAAGACTACCACTGATCTCAAGCATGAGATAAACGACCATGTACCAAATAACAGAAAAGTGTCCAGATGTACAGTATCAAGAAGACTCAACGAGAATGGAATATTTGGTCGTGTAGCAGTTAAAAAACCTTTATTTCGATCTCAAAATATTGTCAAGAGACTGAAATTTGCTAAAAAGTACAAAACCGGACTGCTGATGATTGGATAAGAGTGTTATGGACGGATGAATCCAAGTTTCAAATGTTTAGTTCAAAGCGTAGGTTGTACGTCTGGCTTAAGAAAGGTGAAAGATACTTACTTCAATGCATAGCGCCTACCATGAAGCATGGGGGAGGCAGTGTGGTGGTTTGGGGGTGTTTTTCTGCTGAGGAGACAAGACATATTTCCAAAATAGATGGAATAATGGACCAGTGCAAGTACCATTATATACTGATCCGTCATGGTATACCCAGTGCTTTGCGTATTATTGGTAAAGGATTCTACTGCCAAGAATATAATGACCTCAAACACTTACCCAACCTATGCAGAAATTACTCTGCTGAAGTCATTTAAATGATGTACTGGCGAACCACGGAGCCCCAATCTCAACCCAAGTGAGCAGATCTGGGATTTGATAGATCAAAAACTTGACAAGTCAAAAGTTACTTCCAAAGAAACTTTATGGGAGTGTATTAAAGATATTTGGAGTAAAATACCAAAGGACACTTTGATTAAATATGTTGTAACAACGCATGAAAGACTGTCTGCAGTTATTAAAGCAAAAGGGGGACACACAAAATATTAACTGTTTGCTGAACTCAAGCACTTCCGCTGAGTTTCTGTTGTACTAAATATGAAGATTAATAAAATTTTGATGTTTCACCTGTCATTTTCCTTCTATTTATTATTCTTTGAAAGTAGCCTGAAATCTAATTTTTAACTTTGTCCAAACGTTTTTGCACAGTACTGTAAGTGATATTTTCTATCCAAATATCGCATACATTACTTTTAGGCCAGAATGATTAGACATTAAACTGGTTAGAACGCGTAAGAGTTTCCATTTCATCTCACATACGGATAAAAAACATTCACTAAAAACTTCATAAAAATAGAATAAATATTTCTACACTAGATGAACTGTGATATCTACGGTGATGTCATACATTTACAACATACGCTTATACGTATATTTTCAGAAACAAATACTCTAATGTATAGATTAAAATATAAAAAAATAATAAGGAGGGGGAAGAAGCTAGGACACTGAAAGAATAAAATCATAAACAAAGTGCAAATACAGAAGGTAAGGTTAAAATAAAAAAGCCAGTAACACGTGGGGTATACCTTATATTCTACCCACGTGACTATTAAGTCACTTATCAAATCAAACAAAATTATGTTTTAAAGAGTAATTTAGAATATTATGCTTAACGTTTGACATATATGTTAATAAAACATTTCAACATAAAGTTGAAAAAAAACCGTTAAGAGTCATAATAGTTAATGGGCGAATAAGTTAAAAGTTAGATTTAGAATTAAGAAGGTTCTAAAATGTACGTTAGGTTCATAGTTTCGATTATGATTTTACATTTCATATTAAAGTTATAAACTTATGGCTGTGGATCTCCGGTGGCACAGTGGTAGATCTGCGTACTTATAACGCGAGAAACCGGGTTTTGATACCCGTCGTGGGCAGAGCACAAATAGTCATTGTGTAGCTTTATGCTTAATTACAAACAAACAAAAAACTTAATGCTGTTATTAAGGAAGGAAGTTACGTTAAGAGATATGCAGTTAGAGTTACAGCTATGAGAGTTGTGTTTAAAATTGAAAATTTAAAGTTATGACTCTTCAGGTTGCAATTAACAAACTAATATTATGTTGTGTATATAGCTGTGTTTTTATATGTATATTATTTTATGCTCCCTTAGATTAATTCTGCTACGAAGATTCAGCGTATTGTTTAAAAAACTAGATTAAGGAAAACGAATTTAGTTATCATACTATTTAGCAGGCTATTATTATATAGCTTTTCAATATAACTTTTATTTTTACAGTGATTTTACACTGTACGTTACTACAAAACCTTTCCCCGGTATTATCTTAGGTCTGATATTTGTTGCTTTAAACAAGTTCATTCGTTCACTATCAAAGTTCCTACCTGTATCCAAATCCCAAAGACTAGTTATAACATTGTTCTTGTCAATCATATTATAAAGAGTAAAACATCGAAACAGTCACGTAGTCGCACAGTTTAAATACCGCTAATCCTATTTTCTTAATTGAAATTGCTACTATGAAGTCTTATTGCACTGTTTCACCATATTTTTGTGCTGAAAAAAGGCTATATTTTTTGTCAGACATTACAAGTTTTGGCATAAGTTATATTAGCTTGCATTAGTATAGTCTTGTGTATTCTATAATGTATTTCGAATCTTCGCTATTTGCTTCCCATTCTTTTATGTATATAACTTTAATGAGAAGACCAGAACTTGCGATTCTCTTGTAACATTTCTCAATATTTGGCTAGAATAGAGATCACAATGTATCCATCACGATGAACATTCTAGTTTATTAAACTTTAAAATTTTGTTTTGCACACAATTTGTTATGTAATGTGGTAACAGCTTGAGTAGTTATAATCAGTGATTCTTGGCTGATTTAACAGCGTACAATTACGTTTACTGGTATCCAACGTTCATTCATTTTAACAGTGGCACAATATTTATCAATAAAACACTAGATCAAATAACAAAAAGTATTAGCAGTCAGAGTACAATTTGCCATCATATCAAACAAGATTAATAGCTTGTGGTTTGCTACAATAAATCCACAAACACAACAGTGATCAGCCTTAAGATTCACTTAACTTAGCGAATAAAACTATACTCATACCAGTGTAAAACTAGTCGTTTGAACATTAATTTTTGTTTAAGCCACGTGTATTAACCAGTAAATAGAAACTCCATTTTATTCTTGACAGCTTTTACGTGGCTATCTAATAGTGCCAGTGTATGAGGAAACAACTTGGATGTTTATGGCTATATAATATTGCCAGTGTATGAGGAAACAACTTGGATGTTTATGGCTATATAATTTGCCAGTGTATGAGGAAACAGCTTGGATGTTTATGGCTATATAATATTGCCAGTGTATGAGGAAACAACTTGGATGTTCGGTGTTTTGGGGAACTGCATTTTTAAAGTATATTTATGATATCTACGATACTTATGATTAACTTTAGGCCTACTTTGAACCAGAAAATGCAAATTTCAATAATGAAAAGTAAAATGGTTTTGTGTGATTATTGATTTTCTCCGCATACTGTATATTTAGTGTATTTACCACCAGTATATTCAAGTTCATATTAGAACAAAACCCCCCATCCTTCTCAATCATTCTTTGTAAAACACAAGTGTTAAAAAAAGAAAACGCCGAAGCAGTATTTCTGTGTGTCTTCTTTTTTGTAATGATACTTATTGATGATAGAACGTATTAATATAGAATTTAGTTGAATTTACTGAAGTGTCTTTGAGGTTATATACCAGCACATTAAAACAGCTTTTGATTCTTAACCTTATAATAACAAATGGGGTTCATGTACGTCATCGAATTCTTTGAAGACATTTTTATAAACTATTTTTATACCACCTTTCTTGTAAATCTATGAGTAGTAAGAGAGGAACTTTAGCGTCCAAAGTATGGGGGGGGAGGGATCAAAGGATGCCCGCAGAGTCATCAAAAATGACGTGGACGTGTACTACCACTAATCAAATCGTCTTAAAAAGCACCCTACTTCATCAATCAATTAATACAGACATAGTTAAATGATACTAAAGAGGACACTGTTTCATTAGTTAATCATAATTAAGACATCATAAAAGAACAGCTAACATTATCAAATCGTACTAAAAGTAAATCACTAATTCATTAATTTGCCCTAAAAAGGACACTTAAAACTACTTCATTACTACAAAGTAGATAAGGTGTTGCTAGACAACCATGATTCATACAATACATGTCTCAACAAGAATATAATTATTCACAATTAATTAAAACAGTTATAATTAATCCATCCTAAAAATGACTCTTTTATCCTACAAAGGCGATATAGTGATCAAAACTTTTTGTTTCAAGATTTTCAGTATTAGTTAAATATATTCACTGTTCTAAAAATACGATGTAATAAATAAACCTTATACAACAAAATCATCAATAAAACGTTCATTTCGTAATAACACTTTTACTAGTTTGTGGCGACAATTTTACGCTAGTTCCTTTATCACATGTTTTAAAAAGGCAGACTTTCACATATACATGCTATAGCTTTTTAAACAAATATACTGTGACTCTACTGTCCAAGTTGTGAAAAAGATTATTTAAGGTGATATTTTTTCTCCATATGACTAATTATAGAATAACAACACTTATCATAAATCTTTAAGGACCACGTTAGCGATATGTTCAAAACTCTGTGTTCTTTGCTTCAATGGATGCATATAATCATGACTGACAAATATTCGCAAGTCTTGTGTATGAAACACATAACTTCCTCAATGTTCTGTTGGAAAATAACCCTATTTAAATTACCAGAACGTTTCACGTATTGTTTCACTATCATAATAAATACACAAAACGAACGAATTCGTCGTGTAACGTCTGAGATGTCAAACTTACTGTACTTTGAATATATTGACGACACCAACAGACAAGTACACTCAGTATGAATCTTACTGGCCATCGAGGGTTTGAAACAACCAAAGATGTCAAACTAACTGTACTTTGAATATATTGACCACACCAGCTTATGACATATAAGGCTCAATTCTAAGCTGACCAGGTAAACATGTTTTATGCCATTCTAAGTGCTTGGTCAAGGTCAGACTTGAAAATATATGTATATTAGTAAAACCATCTGTTCAAAGGACAAAAATTAGTTCTAAATAATATTCAGTTTTACATATCACTAAATATAAACAGTTAGACCATAATTATAAAAGTTATTTACATAAAATTTAAATGAATATTATTCAACATATAATTATTACATACTATCAGTTAACTTAGAATAAAATGAAAATTTCAAAATAATTTGTTAAAATAAAAGTTAATTATAACACACTGTTAAATATGTGTAGTTAGTTGATGACATTTTGGAATGTGATCGTTAAAAAAACTTATGTCATTAAAGTATCTTAATTAACACTAATTGTAAAATCGTATAATATAAGCCATATTAGTTAATGTTAAGGTAAAAAAAGTTATAAAACTGTAAGTTACAATGGTTATGAAAGTTATTTAACAAAGTAGTGATGTCGCTTTTTTTCTATCTATAAGGAAGAATAATATGGTATAAACCTACTTCTTGTTCAAAAACACTTCCGGTAGTAACAATATAAAAAATATGAAAGAGAAACACTGAATTTGTAAAATAAATTAAACAAGAATCTGAAAATGTTTGTCCTGAGGTTCATATTTATAGCATTAGTTTTTTCCGTAAAGTTATTAGATCAAATTGTGAAAGGGGAAACGCAGAGAAAGATATATTTTCCACCCACATGTTTTTGAAAAACGTTATGTTTATTTAAAATCAGCTGGCTCAACACTTTCAAACGTTTCGTTCCAACCCAAGAACACAACTAGGAAAGCCACGCATGTACGCAGGGGGAAGGGGGGTTCGGGGGAGTTCAACCGAACCCCCTAATTTTGCATCGATCAGTTTAAAGGAATAACTATTTGGATTAAATCTTCACCTACATGTGGGGAACTATTAAAGGCAATCTATAAAAAAGACATCCAGCATGGAGCAGCTTCATCACGTCTTCCACTATTCAATGTGTGCATTACACGCTGGGTTGAGAATATTGGAGGTTGAAAAAGGTTCTGTTTATGTCATCCATTCTTACATCACATATGTGAGGTTACTGTGTATGGAGATGATAATTTTGAAATGTTTAATGACAATCAGGCTGCTGAAGATAATAAAAATGCTATGGCTTAACTAAAAATACAGAAATCATTTTAATTATTATTTTTTAAACAGCTTGACAACGTTCTTTTTACCACTTGAAAGAAGCTTTTGTAAATCTTCCAGGTCCAAGCCAAGACATTGTTTCTAGTGTTTCCTTAATACAGTGGTTCCCAACCTTTTTCAATGCTGGCACCCCTTGAGATTTTGAAATGCCACCCCGCACCCCAGAGTTAAAAGCAAAAAAATATTTTTTTTTCAGATCAAATTATTAAGTACTATTGAATGAGTATTTTTAATAAACACAAATTTTCGAAAAGAAGAAAAACACTTATTTTGCCATAAAAGAAAACACGTTATTACGAGTCAGAAAAATTTATATATATGTGTCCGTGTGTTTGTGTGTGTGTGTGTGTCCGTGTGCCTGTGTGTGTGTGAGTTTGCCAGAAAAGAAAACACGTTATCATGAGTCAGAAAAAATTATTTTCACGCAAATTAGATGTACATAGTATCGAAAACTCATATCAAATCCTATCAATGTGACATTTGTTCTTGTATCTTCCCAATTATGTCTGGAATACGGGGTTCCTTTTTGCTGAGAGCGATGTGCATGTCGTGCTGAGCATCGAGGCGATTTCGAAACTTGCTTTTCACATGAAGAAGAGTCGAAAACCCTACTTCACAAAGATATGTTGTTGCGAAGGAAACAAGTACAGTAAGTGCTTTCTTGGAAATGTTTGGGAATCTTGTTATTTGTGATGCCCAAAAATTTTCCAAAGTCTTCACTTCGAACTCCATTTTTGCAGCATGATCATCTTGCATGTCAATTATTCCCTCCTTGAAAGGATCTTCGTCAGGCTTAACTGAAACAGAAACGGGTTCCTTATCCAGCGATCTCTGGCTTCCAAATTTCCTGCAGAGAAATACCCATCAAAGGCATTT
>NW_013670443.1:16452-45504 GCF_000517525.1 Limulus polyphemus | reverse complement strand
ACAGACATTATTAAATCTTGTTGGTAGTGATAAATATAAATCTAATTATGATTTAAATTTCAATTTAGCTCGAATTTTGTCTCTGATTCAGATCTCGGACACGAGCCTCCAATTTATTATGTTACATATTACAGTTTCAAATAGCCTAAAACTGAGTTAAATTGTAATTTAGATTTAGTTGTTAAATAAATGCTGATATGTATCCAATTTATGATATTTGCCAACAAGATTGATACACACAATTTTCTTTTTTAATACAGATATATGTTAATATATAAACAACAATACAATTTACAATACAGTTATTACAAACAATGATTTATATGCAAACGTTTTAGAAACTTGCAAACAATATCGAGTCTTCTTTTTGGTCTCGAACTTCCTTGATGTCTTATTGAGGGTTCATGATAAGCGAGTTAAATTCGAGTTGACTTAGGTAGAATTCACTTAATAGCGAGCTAGCTAGCTCTGTGGTCTTCACTGATCACACGCCGACTTTTTCCACCATTGAAGTTAGATAATGTTTTCGTAAAAATATTAATGTCCAGTGTGAATCCATTGAAGTTAAATGGTTTGTAATGTTCGAAATTTATAAATGTTCTTAGTCAAATATCTTAAGTTCTCGATTAATAAGCGTATATCAATCACAGTTGTAGCTTTTTAAGTTTATAGCATACCAACTATAGCAAACCAATAATAGATACTCATTTTAGGCGCGTCGCGTTGGTTATATTTATAGGCATGTGGAAAGTTTCTCGAAACTTCAGGTTATACAACAATACAAACGCTACATTAGCGTTTACGTAGAAAATGTATATTGCTGATTCTTACAATCGAGAATTTTCTACAATTTTAGAGAATAGGTGGGAATTATGCAATACAGATTTAACAGTATAAGTTATGTATATTTCTAAATATAAATTTAATTTAGACAAACATCGATATTAAAATAAATATATAATAGTGAATCCATCACAGTAGGATGAGTAAAGCAACGTGCTTGTGACCTTAATACCAACCACAGAAATGTCCAAAAGATAACAGTACAAAGATGTAGCGACACCTATTGACAAAGTTCTAAAATATAACTTCATATTCGATCCGGAGATCACAACTGCAGAAACAAATGCTGAACAACAAGAAGAAGCAGCATTGAAGTCATGACATTTTAATTTTCTCTTTCATGACTCAGCATAAATTAGTCTTGTGAAAGTAAAATGTTTTGTAAAGCTGGCTGGTTGTCCTGGTGCGCTTCTGCAAGTACTATGCAGTGGTTGCTATGGGAAATGATATTATTAATATACTAGAAAACTGTCTAGTATACAGCAGCCCAACACTTCGCTAGTTTCACTTCTGTATTCTATTGAGTTTTCACAAACTATAATTTTGCGTTTTTAAATTCCCGGACAAAATATATTATTTTTGCTTGAATTGTTCATGTTTGTTAATTAGTCTGGAAATATCGTGTAGCTTAGCACTATAAAGAATATGAACATTGCCACTGAAAACACACCTGCTATTATACACCAGTAAAATATACAGAAATCAACAGAAAAGTAGACACAACAATACAGAAACTATGTGGCTACAGTTTACAAAACGAACGATAGATTATTAAATATTGGTACAATGATACCTATCTCTGACTGTATAATAGGTTTATAATAGAAATAATATTAAATCTAAAAACAAATTACATTGTAAAAATGAAGTTAATCCTACACCAGAGTTAATTACGTTGATTAAAGTCATAACAGATATAAAAAAACATTTTTATTTTAACCTAAACAACCAGTCGTGTTGTTTTCAATCATTAATTTAGAACTGTCAAATATTATCGTTTTTGTCTTTTAAAAATTTTCAAATATTTTCAAAGATGCCATTGAAGTGAATATATTTTAATAAAACTGATTAAAAAGCATAACATTTTTAAGTTATGCATAATATTTTCTATTAAACAGAAGTTCCACGAAAATATAACAAATGACGTTATCAGATTCTGATATCGAATTTGTCAAGTGAAAACTGATATAGTTTATTTTGACAACATTATTATATTTTGGTAGAGTCTGAAACAAAAAAGAAAAAACTAAGAAAAACAAATAAAATAAAAATGATTACGATTTTCTTCGTTTTGAAACCAAATAGTAGACTAGCTAATATCATAAATAATTTTGCAAAATCTGATTTAATGTCTGAAGAAAACATAAAGCACTAATGTAGTATTACTCAGATAAATTATATAGAACGTGGGAGTATCGTTAGGCCTAGCACGTGAATACGTAAAACCAGAAGTACACGTCGATCAAATTAGTTGCCTAAGATCTGCTTTTTAATACTAATGCACTATTCCGCCTAACAACTGATTAATGAGAAGTCAGCAAACGTATTTTCGTTTTCAAGTGACTCATGCGATATAACTGTCCATATCAAAAATCATAAACCCATCATTAACAGACAACATGTAGCATTAGAAGCAACTTAGCCATGTTAGTTTCAACTGAACGTGCCTATCCCAAGCTTTGATAAATGAGAAGCCTTGTACCTTGTAACATATGTATATTATTTTCATATTATTATTATTAATGATAGTAAGTCATGATAGGTGTGTTTACTTTTGTTTGTTATGTCCAGAAATGATAAACGTCAACTGTGTTCAAACGTGTACTGTGTAAGCGTTCTCGCAAGATCAAATTATAAAAACATTTAATGCTCAAACAAATTTCGATGTTATATAAAAGCATTTCATGATCAAACATATCTTGGTGTTATGTTAGAACGTTTCATGATCAAACATATCTCGGTGTTATGTTAGAACGTTTCATAATCAAACATATCTCTGTGTTACAAATAATTTCGTCATTTTTATTGTGTTAGCGCAAAACACACATGTTTAAACTTAGCCTTTTCGATGTAATACCGAGATATGGTTGAACATGAAACGTTTTAACGAAACGCCAAGATATGTTTGATCATGAAACGTTTTACGTAACATAGAGATATGTTTGGTTATGAAACGTTCTAACATAACACCGAGATATGTTTGATCATGAACGTTTTAACGTAACACAGAGATATGTTTGATCATGAAACGTTCTAACATAACACCGAGATATGTTTGATCATGAAACGTTTTACGATAGTTTGGTCAAATTAGTATACGCTTAAATAAATAGATGGACAAAACCTTTCCTTCGGGAGTATGCTACTAACTATATTTAACATGGATGTTTGTTATGGAAAAGATAAGTGCAGTTTGAGAACAGATTTTTGTCCATATTTCCGTATTTATTTATGTTTAATACATTAACGTCACATAAATAAAAAAAAGTTCCAAGCACGTAATTCCCAGAATTAACAAAAATTATTTTGTTTAGTACACTTTAAGTAATTCAAAATCATAAGGATCTTTCAAAGGTTTTGCTTCAGGAAGAATCTTAAAATGATGAAAACAATCTGGTATTAGCTGTCAGTTCCTCAGCTGTTGCAAATACAATAAAGTAAATATATTATTGCTGTCTTACTGAAATTAAATCATATAATTTAAATTATATAACATTTTCAAGCAAGAATATCTCTTGTATTATCACTGCTACGTGTATATTTTAGTCTGTAGTTTATATAACGAAGACCTGTACGGAGACAAAAAACATTTGAAACTTTCATGTTCGCTCTGCCAGAAGTCATCAGCTGACCCGTGATATATAGTTACTCATCTGCAAATATGAGATAAAGAAAGCGTGTTATTATGAAGATCAGATTGTTAAATAACATGCACTATTTATTGTCATTTTCAGTTACTTTGTTATTATAAATTTGACAGGCGTCTAATATTTAAACACACGTACTATTCTCTAAGGAAGCAAATACTTGAAATGATTAATGTTGATACCATAGCTATTTCAGAGTTCAGATGTTCTGGTTATATTTCTCATGTTTCAACATTAAGAGTTTTATAGCATAAATTATCTAATGTTGTTGCACTTTTACTGAAACTTAAATGTCTGAATGAAAATGGTTGCTAATAAAATTCCAATGAAACAACGTTTTACAAATCTCTTTCGAGAGCGTTTCATATTCTAAAAATGGTAGGTAGGAAAATCAGTATATTCGGCAGAAGGGGAGACACCTTTAGGTCTCGTTTTTTATCTTGACTTGAATACACTACAAATTAATATATACAGGTTTTATTTTATATGTACAAAATAATATAAAAAAGATGTATAAAATATACATTATTCCAATACACTGTTGAAAAGACAGAATATATTCACAGTTTATTATCCACCTATAATGGCAAATGTCTAGAATATTCATGGTAATTAGTGCTTGTGCAACGAAGGTTAGCACGAGTAGATCTTTTGAAACTAAAAACAATTACTAGCACAAAGGAATAGAAATTGTATTTTCTGTACTTAAGTAAACTTCAAAAATCAGTGGATGAAGATTTTAAGAACCACGATTTATCTTCATTAATTGAAAAATGTTACCCAAGGTTTACCAAGTTATGCGTTTTGGGTTATCCGATATAAGATTAATACATAAGTGTGTTTAATAAAATACAGGCTAGTAAGTCCATTTAATTTAATTCTTAGGTGTAAGATTCCCCAAAGTTAAAAACAAACAAAAATCTGCAGATGAAGTTCATAATAAAATGTTATATAAGCGAATTATGGTGATAAAACACCAGGAGGTGCACAGTAAACATTGGAAAGTTTACTTTTAAACCTTTTGAACGAAATATGTTTCTTGAAAGCCGAAAAATAGTATTAGAAACCTTGCTTAATTTCATCATCAAGCTCCCAGTGGATAAATAGCGTAGTGAAAGGTATTTATTTAGTAAGAATATATTCAGTAAGAATATATTTCAAAAGTAATTTTTCTTCGAAATATAAATTTTCTGTCTTACACTGGCTCAGCCGAAATTGTGGTTTACCTATGACAGGTTCCCCTCCACGGGAAGTAAAACCCATTTAAACTGCGATAGAAGTTGGCTGATCATAATAGGTACTCAAGCCTGTCAGTAGACAAGACTGTGACTCCTGCACAAAATACAATTCTTCTGTGGCGAGACTCTTTAAAATGAACTACAGGTGCAGCTGCCTAGGCACTGCTAAGGCCCATAATTGCTGCCACAGGAAAAGCTTTCCTTTACCTTCTACTGGGCTATTGATTTATCTGATATCGATGTGGTTTTTCCTGCTCAACACTTGGAGTTTCTGTGCGTTGTGTTGGATGCTATTTTGTGTGGTTAGGGACAATGTGGTTCTCACGCATTAGAGCAGTGAATCTCGTAATCCTGTATGATGACATATGCACTGATTAGTTGACCCTGACATTAAATTGAGAAATCATAAATATCAGTAGCCAAATGCCATATAATCTAATTAGTTATGTGCATAAAATGATTAACGAGATCCTCACGGTCTCTCTCTACTAACTATTGAAACCACAGTCAAAATATTGGACTCGGAGAAATCACCAATATTAAACCTATCTATTAAAATTAGTGTAATAGTAGTAATCAACATCAACATTTCTACGAAATTAAAAGACTACCAGAACCTTATGAAACTACGTAATAGTTTCAGGTAAAACTGAAGGCAACAGATGAATATTAAGCTCCACAAAACCAGCAGATTCAAAAGACTACAAACACAGATTAAAAGAGAAAATATCATGGTTAACGTTTCGGTCATGTGGTCTTCATTAAAATCTTGACAGCACTTTTCTTTTCATACTTTTCATATTTTTCTTTTTTTTGAAATATTGTAAGCCCTTTATCTGCATATCTTCTTTATTTATTAAATATAAAAAGTTTCAGAAAATATATTATTTCAAACTTTGCTGGATTGAATCGAAATTATTTGATATTTCGTAGAAAAAGCTTTACTAAAGAAAGTTAAACCTAATAGTTAGTCTGCGATTAAATATTTGTCGTAAAAGTTTTTAATAAAGAATTTATTCACAGTATTTTAATGGTAACAGAAAAAAAAACAACCAACAATATTCTTGTATATTATACTATTTTAATGCTTATTCTCAATTATTAATCTTTCAACTGGTGTAAAGACTTGATGTGAAATCATACTGCGTATTTATCGATGAACAGTGTTAGGCCTATTCCCGTTTTCTAATGATGTACGTCCTGGTCATAATAAGAGTCATTTTGTACTCACGAGATGAAGTAACCGTACTAGGTTAGAAAAACTATGTTTTAGTTTTGAGTTATAGCTAGTCAAAGACTCTTACATAATCACCACGAAAAAAAATTGATCATGTTCTTTTGACTAATTTTCTTAGCATCCTAACTTTCAAATGGTATTGCATCTATGAAACCACACAGCTATGAGACAACACAGACAACGGTGTTGTAGCTATGAAACCACACAGCTATGAGACAACACAGACAATGGTGTTGTAGCTATGAAACAACACCAATAATAGTATTATAGCTATGAAACCACACGTTCAATGGTATTGTAGCCATGAAACAACATAGACAACAGTATAGTAGTTATGAAACCACACCGACAACGGCATTGTAGCTATGAGACCACATGGGCAACAGAAATTTAGCTGTGAAACCACAGGAACAACAGTATTATAGCTGTGAAACCACAGGAACAACAGTATTGTAGCTGTGAAACCAAACGAACAACAGTATTGTAGCTGTGAAACCAAATGAACAACAGTATTGTAGCTGTGAAGCCACACGTACAACAGTATAGTAGCTGTGAAACCACACGTACAACAGTATCGTAGCTGTGAAGCCACGCGAACAACAGTATCGTAGCTGTGAAACCAAACGAACAACAGTATTGTAGCTGTGAAGCCACACGTACAACAGTATTGTAGCTGTGGAACCAAATGAACAACAGTATTGTAGCTGTGAAATCAAACGAACAACAGTATTGTAGTTGTGAAGCCACACGAGCAATAGTATTGTAGCTGTGAAACCAAACGAACAACAGTATTGTAGCTGTGAAGCCACACGTACAACAGTATTGTAGCTGTGAAACCAAATGAACAACATTATTGTAGCTGTGATACCAAACGAACAACAGTATTGTAGCTCTGAAGCCACACGTACAGCAGTATTGTAGCTGTGAAACCAAATGAACAACAGTATTGTAGCTGCGAAGCCACAAGAACAACTAAATTTTTATATTTTAAAAAAATTAAAGTCTTGGCAAATATCTTGTTTGATTATACAGATTAAAGTAAGCAGCTGTAAGAAGTCGGAATTATAACTCAATCCTTTATACGAATAAGTTTCACGTAAGTGTATACTTAAGTTACGTTGTAAATTTGTATGTCGTAAGCGAATTATTATCAAGAAAAAGTCATCCAAGCACCAAACAAACGTGGATCTCGTCCCATTGTGTAAAACCCAGGCTATGAAATTTAAACATTATATTTTCTTCGACATTAGCTGGCTAAAACCAAAACCCTTTTTTATGGTAAAGATATCAGTAGCAATAAGGAACCTGTATTTTCTACTTATTAAAAGTAACTGTGATGCTAAATGATAAATACGTTGTATTTTCTTATCCATGATAAATATTTTCCTTGTAAAATAATTACAGTAACTGAAACGTATCAAGTCAAGCTACTGTTAAACAAACTACAAATGTGAAGTGCCTTAATAATTTCTATATATATATATAATTCATCTGCCTTTATACAGATTGTTGGTTATAAAAAAACACACTTGTTAACAAAACAATACTCACACGGTGAAAGTTGAGTTCACTGAAAAGAGCCAAAACCAAAAGTTTTACAAATCCACGATATTGTATGAATCTGAGGAATTCCTGTAAATAAAGCTTTAATGTAAAATCGTTTTTTTTTATAATAAATAAAAGTCTTAGTGTTTCAGAATGTAAAAAGAGACTTCCAATCTACTTTAAATAGTAGATATGCACTAACATAATTAAAATTTTGGTTTAGTTTGAGATGCACGTATCTAAAAATTTGCTTTTATTTACCTTAACAATAAACAAAAGTACCTCGCATATTAAACAGTGAAAATAGTTAAAAACAGGTAAAACAAGGTATGTAAAAAAACCACATAAAGTATCATTATGTTAATGATTATGCTACCTAAATGTGGTGAAACGTAGTGATATTTTATTTTGTTTTTAATCTTGTTTTAGCTTATCTTAACTATTTTTATTTTTTGTTTCGTTATATAATTATAAAAGTAGTCATAAAAGGCCAACAAATTAATTGATATGTGTTATTAAAACAGTCTTAACATGTTTTACACCATCCTTATCAAAAAATAAATAAATACAGCAAATATGAGACAAATTGAAAAAATTATATAGCACGTATCGAGCAACTTCAAGAACTTAATGACCACAAATTACAGAGAAATATTGGTTCCACAAAAAATTGACTTTTGTGGTAAACAGATAATTTCTAAAATATCCTGGAAAACTATTAGAACATTATAATTTTCTCCATGTGCATTTTCAAAAGAGTAAGTCGATTTTTTGTGGTCACTTTTAATAGTGGTTACTAGGACTGATAAAAATATAAAAAAGCTTGACAATGAATAATTGATAAAGAGTGTTGCTCTACAAGCTTCCATAAGGTATAACAAATTCGTTAATTACAACCTCATACACCTTAAGTTATTAAACACATAGATATTATTCATAGAGTTATATACGAGATGTTGTAACAAGTTGGGGTTTTATTTATTTTCCTATAGCAATATATCACGACAGAAATATTATACTGTATAATTTATAAATGAAGGATACCATTACACTATTGTTATGCATCTTGTATTGCGCGTCTATATATCAATATAAAATTTTAGTTGATGGTGTTGATGTTAAAGAAAGAGTACGAAAAGAATGGCTGCCCATGAATACAGGGGACTGTAGATTTTTAAGGAATATAAAGAAGATGGATAGACTGTCATTCATTTAGGATATTCAATTCCATAATCTCTTTCAGTAAACGTTATCGCTTCTATAACCATAGACGTTTCGACCATTGACCTAACAACCAGAGGAATGACAATCATGCGTCAGACGTTACGACATGACAAAATACTGCAAGCACCTACAAGACTACCGATATCACAGATCTACAGCACCAACCTAACAACCAGAGAAGTAACAATCATGTGTTTGACGTTACTACATGATAAAATACTGCATGTGCTGACATGGCTACAAATATTCCACATCTGCAACATTTCTTTGTTCAGACATAATGCTATAAATAGTAAGTAATAAAACTGAATTTAATTTATTCTAATTGCAAATGTAGAAAAAACGTACTTATTTCTAAGCGATTTGATTTTTTAATTTTTCTTGATAGTAGAACATGCGTGATGCTGTAACGTTCAGTTAAGCCTAATAAAGTGCACTTATCAAAATAACATGTTATTAAAATAGATTTTTAGTACTCTGTACTGTGACATTGTGTCATCAAACCTTCCTTTGCATATGTCTCTGTTGATCTCAAGAATGTTAGAATGGCTTTGAGGCGATAATGTCCTGGTTATATATATAATACAACACAACAAAAACCGAAATATCACTGGCGTGAACATTAATTTTTGAGCTGTGAAAGTTACTGTGGAGTTATTTAGGGGTGTTTAACCATCGAAAGCTTTGAAAAGAAAATCATCAACTGGTAAAGGAAGTAATAAGGACTTCTGTAGTTCAAATTAAATATTTATAAATTAATTCAATGAACGATCTCCTTTTACTGTGTTTTTGATGTACATCTAGCGACGAGAAAATAAATAATCTACAAGTCTTCAGAGGCTTGTTAAAGGAAAAATATTGTTATTATTATTATGTTTCTCTAACTGGTTCTATCAATCAATCAAAACCGTATTTTTTCGCCCTTTAAACACCTTCTGAGTTATGATATTTTAAAATATCGCCCAACAACGCCTAAGAAGTAGAATTCTTATATACGTAACTCGTGAGCCTTTATTACGAGAATAACGTGTCTGTTAGGGTTCAAAAAAGCGAGCAATACACGTTCATCGGAAGATAAGCCTTTTCACGTTGATCAAACTGTTCGTGTGGGCTCTCTAATAATCGTTTTTCTAGTTCTTATGTCACTGTATTTCGTATACTAACACACTTAAGTAAGGTCACTGATATAATTCCTGCTGAAACCTCGGGTATTCAGTAAAAATAACACACTAATATACAAATTTAAACGTTTTTTTTATGTATCCAGTGATAAATGTTAATTTGAGAATATTATGTTGACTTCAATTTTACATATTATGAAAATCATTATTTTTACGTTAGTTTTATTTGAAACATTTCTCAATGTTTTAAAAACAGTAGAGGTATTTATGTCACTGAATCTATAATTCAGTATTCAACACTCCTATTTATCAGATTGATCAAAGAAAAGCATTGAACAATCCAACACTATAGCCACATAGCACACATAACCTGTTAAACAATAGAGGACATATCCAATGCTTTAACACTGCTGTCACCTATGAGTCACACTTATAATCACAGGAAAGTTGATTTACATTCACATCTTTAAGCACATCGAATCTACGCTTGTTTACATATTTTTTATAAATACCATTGAAATTAAGCACATCGAATCTACGCTTGTTTGCATATTTTTTTATAAATACCATTGAAATTATGACACTTGTAACCCATGTTGATTATAATGTAAGAATTTCATTTTTGTAGAGTATATTATATAAAATAATGTTTCACTTGTTGGGATTCCTCAAAAGGAATAAAGCAAATAATTATCAAAAGACAATTACATATCTTCCCAATCCTCTTCTCTCCCATTAAAATTGTATTTATCAATTTTCTCTCTCCAAGTAACTAAGTGGCTAACTATATATTTATACATAGTATATTTGGTTTGAATTTTTGCATTTTTAACAAACGATAAATAGTTCAATTACTTCCATTGTAATGAAATAATGTTGGTCAAACCCTTGGAGTTTTTAGTTACAATACAACTTTACGTCTAACTGTAAAAGTCAATTAAATTTCGTGACAGTATAAAACTCATAACAATTATAAGTAAAGTATAATAGTAGCAAGTTTTAGATGTTAGATATGTTTCTTACCCACATTTTGTCAACAATTACTGCAATCAATAAAAATTGGATTAAGCAATGAGCATTGGAAACTCTCCAGAACCACATGATGACCCAGTTGAAAGTTGACTTTAGTTGTTCATTCTGCGCCATCTACCAGCAAAAATAATAGAGAATCGTTTATATTTGGTATTCCACAAAATACAAATAGGATTGGAGTTATATAACACACCTTTTAAGTTGACACTTACAGAGTAAATTAAGTTTGTGTGTTTTTATGAAAGAATACAAGTCATTATAACGTTGTAAACTTAGTTTTATACTTAGTCGTCACCTAAATTTGATATTTTCAACCTTAGCAACACCTTAAGTGACACAAAATCTAAATGGACAGGTCATAACGACCATTAATTGAGAACCATTGACCAATGGCAACCAGCCAGCAGCACTAACCGCCTGCGCGGCTACTCATATTAAAAGGGGCCGGCATGGCCAGGTGGTTAGGGCGCTCGACTCGCAATCTGTGGGTCGCGGGTTCGAATCCTCGTCCCACAAACATGCTCGCCCTTTCAGCCGTGGGGACGTCATAATGTGACGATCGATCCCACTATTCGTTGGTAAAATAGTAGCCCAAGAGTTGGCGGTGGGTGGTGATGACTAGCTGCCTTCCCTCTAGCCTTACGCTGCTAAATTAGGGACGGCTAGCGCAGATAGCCCTCGTGTAGCTTTGCGCGAAATCCGAAACAAACAAACAAATTAAAAATAATAGTGACTGTCACATTTATACTCCCTCATAGCTGAAAGTGTGGGCTTGTTCAGTGGCAAGTCGATGTTCGAACCTTAGACCTTAAAGTTTAACTATAGACCTGTACTGACCTTAGACCCCTGACAAAGAACTCATAATCCTTTAGTCTATTACTGATGAAAATTTCAGTCTGCTAAGTAGTTGTACGGTAGTTTTTTTATTATTTACGTTTGGTGTTTTATGAACTGATGGTCAAACTTCAAGCGAGATATAATCAATCACAGTAATGTAGGTTATCGAATACTAAAATTTTTCCACAAGTTTCGCGTAAACCTAATAACTTCTGATTGGAATTAAGAATAAAATTACGAATGCAATTATACAAACCATTGCCCTCTCTGAAGCAAACTTATTGGCATTGTATTTAATAAGAGAGACGACTCAGCTATAAAAAAAAGTGTTAACGAATTTAAATTTTCTTGCAAATTAACACAGCAGGAGCTTTATGGACTAATATAGATCGGGTGGATTTAAGTCCCTGCCATCCTGAAATGTGAGAGCGTGTAGACAAACTGTGATATGTGTTTTATACCTTGTTACCGACCTATAAATATATACCACAGAGATGCAATTGGTATGCTAGTAGTATCTCATGAGATACCGTTTATTACAAGCTGTTATGCGGTGGGACCATTCTTTGGAGGAGTAGGTTTCATAAAGCTAACGTAACTCGTTAATGGAAAGAGATATAAGTTAATTGTTTCGTCAAAATGTAGTTCGGACTTATATAAATTCAGTAATATATATATATATTATACTTCTTCCTTAGTTTTATAACTGATAATACTAAAAATCCATATTTTGAGGAGTTAGAAATTTTGAAACAAATGAACCGGTTTGTATTTCACTTTGATATGAAGTGGTCAGGTTTGAAACCCCAACACATAATATTCTAATGAATGGTGTTTGCCTTCAGAAACTGCTGCTTGTAAGGTTATGGTTCAAGTTTCTTTGTATATATAATTGTCACACGAGATGAACTTGAGGTGGCGAGGAGGGGGGGTGGTGGCAACTACTATCCTCCAGGTTCTGACAATATTTGAGGGTCAAAAGTCTGTCTTCCCAGCATTCCATCCTTTAAGTCATATCTTTTTTAATACCATAATAAATCTAAGGAGATTTCAAAAGACATTCATTTAGCTTTTTGCTGGTATTAAGTTTACAATAGTGTCAAAGTTTACGAGTCCGTGTAATTTACTTTATTTATATCAGTTTTGGTTTAGAGTGTAACAGCGCATATCGCTTTGGTATTTATTTTATGGGAAACAAGGGTGTGTGTAACTCAGCACTGCCATAGTAGAACGATTTGGACTAGTGTATTCAGACTAACCTAATTACGTTGTGCATCATGATGTCTTCTTGCTTTAGGATTTTTTTTTATTTGTATTACAGCCAAGTGCCAAGAAATAATTTTTGTAGGCAGCAGCATGGGTATATTTGACTAGACTCATGGGCTTTAGTAGCAGATAATATATGCTTCATAGGCAGCAGCATGGGTATATTTGACTAGTCTCGTGGGCTTTAGTAGCAGATAAATGCTTAATAGGCAGCAGCATGGATATATTTGACTAGTCTCATGGGCTTTAGTAGCAGATAAATGCTTAATAGGCAGCAGCATGGATATATTTGACTAGTCTCATGTGTTTTGGTAACAGATAATAAATGCTTAATCTATTCTCATTATCTAAAGATGAATTTTATGTGGTATGCTCTGCTACACTTTTTATTGTTTTTCCCCAAACAGCCCCTCCCCTCAGAGGCTCAGCGGTAAGTCTGTAGGCTTAGAACGATAGCAGTCGGGTTTCGATGCTCATGGCAGGCACAGCACAGATAGCTTTGTGCTTAACAAGAAAGAAACAAACCTCAGAAAAGGCACATATTTTAAAACAAAGTATATATATGTACTTATTCAGGAATATCATCTGAGGCATTTTAACATTTTACTTTTACAAATATTGACTTGTGAACATCTTATTTTGCTGGCTTTTACATCATTTTCCGCATGAGTTTTTCAATTCACTAAATTGCAACACTTAAAAACTCCTCATTATATAGCATTTATAGCTTGACACATTTTTTTAGTTCAGTTTCTTACCAACTTTAAAGTATTTCTGATCTTTAAAGGCTAGAAAGCAATATCATCTCATTTTTATGTTTTGCTATAAGGATTTACACCAATCAACTTAATAGAAGATCTCTCAAACAGAAGTGGACACTTTGATCTTAATATTCAAAACAGCAAATTTTTCAATTCATAATATTTCATTTATATTTTGATCAAAAATTAGTTATTAATCTGGACAAATTTCACTTTTTTTTGCTCCAATTATATATTTTTCACATTTTTAGCACTAAAACTGAGATAAAATTGCGCAAAACCATATATTTTCACAATTTGTCATATATTTTAGTTGCATATTAATGGTCGTGTGCCATCTTCCTACATTTAAACAATTTACTAAAGGATAATGAACCCTACCATATATATTAACTTAACATTTATTTTTAACTCCATACTGGTGTGCACAAAAAAGGCACCCCAAATAATACCAATAGCAGCTTATTGGAAATATTTATCTCTTTGTAGGGGAAGTAACACGGTATCATACACATATGATTGTAAGTCTGTATCTCCAACAAATACCAATAGCAGCTTATTGGAAATATTTATCTCTTTGTAGGGGAAGTAACACGGTATCATACACATATGATTGTAAGTCTGTATCTCCAACAAATACCAATAGTAGCTTATGGGAACTATTTATCTCTTTGTAGGGGAAGTAACACGGTATCATACACACATGATTGTAAGTCTGTATCCTTTTCATACCCAAAAGTTCTAAGGGAGTTATATCCATCCTGGTTCTGTTAGACTAATATACACCAATTGTATCACCATAAGATGGGTGCACAATAGTGTCAACTATGCTTTTGTGTAAAATAATCCAGAGAGTAACATCAAGTTTCCGACAGCTAGGATGTTCCCCTTCTTAAATATAAAGTCAAAAAGTTTACTTCACAGCCTCTAAAGTTGACTAATTTTTTGCATGTTACAGGTTTTGGCCCCCTTGACTATAAAGTAGAGTGTCATGTGTTAGCATTAGACTAGTGAGAGTAAAATAAAGTGTGCCAACTATCATAGTTATAGCCTCTTACATGTATAGACAGATAATAAGTTAATGCTGCTAAGCTATGAAGACTAAATAAAATGCGTAATTTGTTCATTTTACGAGATCACGAGAAGCTGGTGATCTCTAGATATATATTTATGCTAAAAAAAGGTAATTTATTTTTAACTAGCATTTTCGCACGAAAACATTACACTTCTTTTAGAACATGAACATTTAATGTAGTTTTAATCTTTTGGGAAGCTTTCAATGTAATCATTATTGAGACAACACACTCTTCAACAAAAATAAAGGACAAAAAGAACAACAACAACAACAAAAACATGTTGCTCAGAATATTCTATCATTGGTAAACTAACACTATTTCGTTTACAGTTCTCATAGGCACTATTTTTAAGGAAACCCAAATAAAAAATACAATAATAAAAGACAAAAAAGTCGGAATACGTGATATTTCTACACGAATCACAAGAAGTGAAGTAAGCACAGTTTTTAACTTTGTTATACGTTCATAGTCTAAACGATAAAAGTAAATTCAATATAATTTTAACGTTTTTTTTAGTTCTTTACACAATAAACTATTTTATTATAAGATTGTTTTGTTTGTTTGTAGTTAAACACAAAGCTACACGAAGAGCTATCTGTGCTCTGCCCACCACGGGTATCGAAACCCGGTTTCCAACGTTGTAAGTCCGCTATGCCACTGGAGGGCTTTAGTATAAGAAATAAAAATGAAGTAAAATATATTGGTACCTAGACACTAATGTTGAGTTACGTCATTTTTATTATAGTTCTGTCATTATAATTTCTAAAACTAAAAACTGTACAATAGGAGAAAAGTTGAATATATAAAGTTTACTTGATGTATGTGTACAATGAGTTATTCCTTATCACAATAATTGACGTTTGAAATTCTTTCCTTATTAAGAGTGACGTCTTAACATAAGCTATGTCAATTAAGACTGAAGAAAGTTAACTTGAAAATATTTAAATTAAGACAATTCAACATTTTAGTTAATACTGTACAAGATATAAAAAAATAATAATCAGTTAAAATACTTATATGCAAGTTTCGTCCATATTGAAATATCTAGTTTATGCCCAAATCCTTAAATTATGCCACAAATATGAATAAATTGTCCAATACGTATTTTTAAGTCTGTTATTAAACTATATAAAATGTTTAAATATCACCCTTATTTAAAAATGTTTGTTGTTTACTAAAGAAAACAGATTAAGTATCTGGTTTCAAAAGCTGATTATAAGTTTTTTTCTTGTTTTTCAATACCCACCAAGATTTAACTTCAGTCTTTCCCAGAATAGCTGAAGAGTTACACTAATGTCACGAAGCCGGTTAAACTCTTCTGTTAAAGTTCATTATTAGCAAGCGTACCACATCTCTCTTACACTTCTAATAAAGTTTATTATTGTTACACTTCTAATGAAGTTCATTATTACCACACAATACCTTTGTTACATTTCTAATAAAGTTCATTATTAGCATACCACATCTCTCTTACACTTCGAACAAAGTATATTATTGTTACACTTCTAATAAAGTTCATTATTACCACACAATACCTGACTTTATTAGAAATGTAACAAATTATTAGCATACCACATCTTTCTTATACTTCTAACAAAGTATATTATTGTTACACTTCTAAAATATTAGAATGCCATGTCTCTGAGAAACATTTACAATAAAGTTTATTACAGGAATACCATACTTCTTTTATACTTTTAATAAAATTTGTTATCAGAATATCACATCTCGGTTGCATTTCCAATAAAGTTTACTATTTAAATAACACGTCTTTTTTACATTTCTAATAACTTCTTAGAATACCACGTTTCTGTCCTTACCGCTTTTCCAGCAGTAGACTGGGGAGTTTCCAGAAGTTCTGAGTAGCTGTGAATATATCTGTCCCACAAAAAGGCACTTAGCCCTACTTGTATTCCGAAACAGATAACAAGACAAAATAAACTTCTACCTGTCCAGTTTGTTAAGCTTTCATTTTCTGTCGTATAACCTCCATTCTTTTGTAGGTGATCTTTGGAGGACAAGACGCGAATGGGTGGCCATCGACGAAAATGAAATAGACATCCTACAAGAAAAGCTGCGAACCCGAATGTGTCGGCTAAACCGTCAACTATATAACCAGAAGTAGAACGTAGCGAAGCAGATGAAACTAATCATGTTGGGAGTGATGATGTAACACGTTTCGCTGAAGCTTGTTACTTGGAAGACGGGAGAAAAAATCGGAAATACGATGTCTGGTGAGATTATCAGAAATTATACACTTCGCTGCGACTATAGCAAATATCAGGCCGATGAAACTAATCATGTTGGGAGTGATGATGTAACACGTTTCGCTGAAGCTTGTTACCTGGAAGACGGGAGAAAAAATCGGAAATACGATGTCTGGTGAGATTATCAGAAAGTATACATTTCGCTGCGACTATAGCAAATATCAGGCCGATGAAATTAATCATGTTGGGAGTGATGATGTAACACGTTTCGCTGAAGCTTGACACCTGGAAGACGGGAGAAAAAATCGGAAATGTCACATTTTATTATCATGTTGCGTTGGAAGAAAAGATCAGAATCAGAAATATCCAATGCTGTTACTCTCGATAACAAACATTAAACATTTAATCCACTGTTTCTTTCAGAAAAAACAAAACAAAATCTAACATTATCTGTCATCAGATATGTTTTGTGAATCATAAATTAGTAAAATTCGTAGATATATGATCCTATTTGTTGAAAGTTTCCTTGAGAGAACCAATAGTTTGCCATAAATCAATATTTATTAACGTGAAGCAAGTTCCAACACTGTTACTTGATATTCTTAGTTTGTTTTTCAAATCTTATAGGGGGCCCGGCATGGCCAGGTAGTTAAGGCGTTCGAATACCCGTCACACCGAACATACTCGCCTTTTCAGCCGTAGAGGCATTATAATGTGACTTTCAATTCGTTGGGAAAAGAGTAGCCCAAGAGTTGGCGGTGGGTGGTGATGACTAGCTGCCTTCCCTCTAGTCTTATACTGCTAAATTAGGGACGGCTAGCGCAGATAGCCCTCGTGTAGCTTTGCGCGAAATTAAAAAAAAACAAACAAACAAACCTTATAGAAAATACCAGTATAAAAGCCCGTCAAAAATGATGGGGAACCAAAGCCTACCAAATTTGAAACCTCCAATATGCATTTACAACTTTGCCGCCCGTAAACAGACATATGAAAAATAAAGGACCTTCTAGCTTCGGAAAACCAAATCCTATCATGAGCAATATGTACCTTTACCTAAAGAGTGTCTCTTCTCAGCATCGATTCTTGTCCCACCATTCATTGATCACAATTATTTGCTAATCACATCAGTTGCATTATTGCAATAGTTCTGTTAAAACCACATTTCTTGTAATCGTTCAAATACTTCTCTTCATAACAAACGTCAAATTAATTTCACTCGGTACGAAATAAATCCTTGGTATAAAAACTCCCTCCTTGACAACTACACGAGGGCTATCTGCGTTAGCCGTCCCTAATTAAGTAGCGTAAGACTAGAGGGAAGGCAGCTAGTCATCACCACCCACCACCAACTCTTGGGCTACTCTTTTTACCAACAAATAGTGGAATTGACCGTCACATTATATTTGGTGGGACAGGAATTCGAACACGCGACCCTCAGATTGCGAGTCGAGCGCCCTAACCACCTGGCCATGCCAGACAAAAGTGCTCTTCCAAAAGTAAGTTCTCACTGCCATAATACTTAGATAGTTATTACACTTTTAACTGATTTTTATTACTGACTAAGTGAAGACTAAGATGAAAATTTTCCATAATAAAAAAAAAATCAAAGAGCTCCATTCTTATTAATATAATTACAAAAAAACTTCCAACGCTTTAGATTTTCTTATCAGAAACCTGTGTCATTCTTAATGTGTAAATAAATTAACATCCAACTGATAAAGTTCTGTAAATCCAATAATTGATAATCTAAAAATTAATTAATAGTTATAAATCAATAATTAGACGAGACTCTTTGTGTCACAGACAAAGATACATTATTTATAGTTATAAAAGTTCAGAGTTACGTATGTTCAATAACAGGGAGGAGGTCGTTGTGATATTTAGGAAATCAGAAGCTATTTCACAAAATAAAATTAGATATAATGAAGTAAAAACAACTGACTCTGATAATGATTTCGAATTGAATAAGTATTACTGCAATTGCATCTGACGCAAAAATTTTATTGTAATGGCTGGCTAAAAGTTACCACGAAATCAGAGTTTTCTAACAAAATTTTTCTTTTTTGTTCTGTTTAGCTGAAGCCAACATTTTTGGACAAAGAAATACTTCGGTAACAGTTGGAGCGAGAGGAAAGCAGCCAATCAGATCTAGAGATTTCTGACCTACTCACAATATTTTGCAAGGCAAATTTATCATGTTACATGGGGAGCAACTTCTAAGAAAAGAATCTTTTAGCAATGCAAGTGAGAAGCTAGCGTACAAGACATGAATACTGCCTACGCCTTTCCTCCACCTCTCGGCTCTCTCTCGTCTGTTATGTAACAAACACGCAATTACAAGTTAAAGTACAGAGTTTTTAGAAAGATAACATCACATACCAGAAGTATATATTATATTTATGGTGACAAGTCAACACAACTAATAGCTGTAGCTCTTGCTAGTTGTAAGGCAATTTCCAGCCAAAATATCTTTACCCATAGAAAAAAAAATAAAAAAATAGTAAGTTTCATTTTCAGTTGAATACAGGATTATTATAACCTGTTAGGATTTCAGTAAGTGTTGAAGTAGGTCGGTAAAAACATTTTTTACGATCTTGGGGGTCATACTCATAAATATTACAAATAAGACAATAATATAGTTAACTAATTAGAGAAGGGATTAATTACAAGCCTTGCAAGAATTAGACTCAACTTCTAAGTTAAAATTAAACCCATAAAAGAACATAAATATTCGACAACGTTTATTAAGCATAAGTATACATCTATTAATATGAGACAGAATGTCCAAGCAGAGAAAGTTTTACGAATACATAATAAAACTCCTAATCTTTAGGGTTATTTAATACGTTTGTTTTTCATCCTAATTTAGTCTGGTAAATCAATAGCACGATTAAATTGTTATGTGAGGACAACCAAATAGCTTTTACGCCATTACCTAGAAACTGTTCCAGCAATCGATATGAATCTCTAGTTTCTTATTTCGACAATAGGTGGTTGAACAACGCTTGTAAATGTTGAAAAACATACTCTTTAATCGAAACTTTTCTGTTGGTCATTTTTAAACAAATCCTTCTAGACGACCGTTTTTAGAAAGAAAAATATTTCACCATAGCACCTTAGAAGATGGACCTTTGGTATTTTAACACACACACACACACACAAAAGAAAACCCTATGAATATTTCTGGGAACACAATGTAACTCATAAACGATGTGAAAATATTTTCTATATTTTATTTGAATCTCGCGCAAAGCTACACGAGGGTTATCCGTCCCTAATTTAGCAGTGTAAGACTAGAGGGAAGGCAGCTAGTCATCACCACCCACCGCCAACTCTTGGCTACTCTTTTACCAGTGAATAGTGGGATTGACCGTCACATTATAACGCCCCCACGGCTGAAAGGAAGAGCATGTTTGGTGTGACGGGGACTCGAACCCGCGACCCTCAGATTGGGAGTCGAGAGCCGTAACCACATGGCCGGGCCACTTTATTTGGAGTAGAATAGTTATATAGAATATAACGTTACAAAACTCAAACTTTGGGGATTTTGAACACGTAATAAAGTATTCATTAATCATATGAATATAGGTAAAAATCTACATGCTTGTACTTATCATCTTTCAACAACAAAATGTTGTCCAAATATGAGACTTCGATTAGAATAAATTGAAACTCGTTTCATGAAGAATCTTCTATCTTTCTCAATTTCTTATTATGTAACCTCCAAACCAAATACCGCAAATACTGACATTAAGTAACACACTCCATTAATCGAGCACTAGTTTTAAAAACAAAGGTTGTGTTTAGGCAGAAACAACTGTTTTCTTACTTAACTAAATACAACCAAGCATATATCTTGTTAACTATTATCCTGTAAATGTAAATTATTACCTTTCGAAAACAAAGCTTAACTAGAAATCTCCCTAAAATTGATACTGTCCTTGCAAACTGATTGTTCAATAGTAAACTTCGTGGGTCAATTATTTCTAATGTTAATTTCAAATACACTATGTACTTACATAATTGAATAACTGAGCTATTGGGGTAACACTATAATTATTTATGGGGTCCATCATCATCATCTTCACTGAGAGTCCCATGAATGGGGATAAAAATGGGGAAGTAACGTTAGTTAGTTGTTTAGATTTGGAGTTTTTTAATAATGTGGGGACGCGCTGGACATTAAGAGAACTATGTCCATCCATAAACAATAAATCATCAGTCCTGGGACGCACATAAGGAACAAACTTTGTTTGGACACTATGTGACACGCAGACATATTACACACGTTGTAGCTTATTGTTGGACGGTATAACAGTTTGAATTGTGGGGCCAAAGAAATCACAGGACAGTTCCTCTTTCTTTCTGAAACATAAAATAAAACACAATGTTAACTAATGTGAAATAATCATCAGTTCATCGAGAACATTAAACAGGCACTTAAATTAAAAAGTGAAATTACTTTTGTCATAACTAAAGCTTCTTATTTTTCCTCTCTAAATTACTCCCACTATATATATATTTCTCTCTTCGTTTGTTTGTAGTTAATCGCAAAGCTACACAAAGAGCTATTTGTGCTCTGCCCACCACGGCTATTGAAACCCGGTTTCTAGCGTTCTAAGTCCGCATACATATCGCTGTGCCACTTGGGGCTATATCTCTTCGTTAATACATGAAAATCTATCGGAGACTAAAAAATATTCGCCAAGAAAACTATACTGAGAAAATCATCAGAACACCTCGGTGTTTATAAAACAGTACCTTTCTCTCAGCCAGTTCCCTTTGGTGATTCAGCGGTAAACTAAAGGGTTTATAACGTTAAACTTTGGGATTTAATGATAAGAAAAAAACTTTTGTAGCTTAGCTATGGTGGCCTTTTTTGTAATAATAAAACACTTTTTTAACAACTAATAGAAAATGTGTTTTTAAACGAGTTAGTCAATCAGTGTTAATGAATTTTCATTACAGCTACGTTTCTACCGTTATACTGCGGTTGTCACCAGGTTTAAGAACAAGATAATCGCCCAATAGTTTTCGAGTAACTCACATATTTAAGAAATCTTGTTTTTCTTATTTTTGAAAGTCCCCAATGAGTCACCACTAAGTTTACCGATTTACAACGCAAAAATTCGGGGTTTCATTTGCAGTAAATTACAGAGGACATTAAAAGGGCAGCGGTTCATTGAGAAAAAAATGACACTTTCCAATACCTTTTTTTTTATTTTTGAGAGACGTGTTAGGGGAGACTATGAAGTACTGCGAGTCGCCTCTGGTACACATAGGGTAGAAAGACGTGAGAAACAAACAAATATTTTATTCCCATTCAATTGATCTTATAAATATTTTTAGAATATAGAAACCAACGACGAAGTATTGTAATGTTAACACTTAATAGCATATCATAATTATTTTTTCGCTGTACAATACACGTGTGTCATTCATTTTAAAGTCGAAATATTCTTTTTCCTAACAACTCGTAGGAAGCAATGTGTGGAATCAGGCATGTGTTTTAGTAGTCATGGACAATTTTTATGACTGAAAAAAGGGGCATTTTGGAGGCATAAGAGCAGAAAGGCAGAAGCTTGAGCCCACTCAGCCATCCCCTGTGCACGGCGCTGTTGATTCCCCGAAGTGGACGGAGGTCGGATAGCCTATTAGAAAACACTGTGAAAATGTCATTAATCTGTAAAATAAGTTTAAATATTTTTATATTTTGACAACAAACAAAACCCTCCCTTACAAGCAAATAAAAAATCGGATGCCTTGTACCCTAAAAGTTACCCTTCATGACGTCAGCATTTCCTTAAAGTTACTAAACAATTAAGCCATTCTTGATAATATGCTATTTGAAGTTTGTACAAAAATTCTTATAACGAATATCTCTGGTTACTTAAATGTTTTAAATAAAAAACCAACAACAACAACATAGAAACTCACAATTTATCTGTTAAGATTGTTATGAGAGTGAAGCCTCAATGTAAAGCAGTTTGTATTTACTACTGATCAAATTATTTTATGCTAAATGATTTTAATCAATAAATTAGATTTTACTTTCTTATCTTAGAATATACATATATCATAGCTTATAACACAGGAGATAATTATTTTATCCTTATCTAACAGATTTATAGCCAATAACAAAATATTTCTTTAAACAATATATATATTATTATCATATGGACACGTATTCTTTCTCACAATTTAGCTGAATTAGATTTACAACTCAAGAATTCTGTTTAAAGAATTGATAACAAGTTTGCAAATAATAACACAAAATTGTAATCTTTTTAGCAATTTGCATCAGTTAAATTTATAACTCATAACACAAGATAATTCTGTTTAAAGAATTGGTAACAGGTTTATTAATAACAACACGAAAGTGTATTCTTTTTAGCAATTTCCATCAGTTAGATTTATAAATCATAACACGTGAGAATTCCATTTTGCCGGAGCTATAGGAAGGCTTTTACATGGGAATTAGGAACAGCTATTTTCGTGTTAGTGGACGTTTACTATATTCGTATGCTCTTGTCTTTGTGTTTCGTGACTATTTCTGTAGTTTCACTATGAACAGTTTAGTCTTCTTTCAGACTGCATGAAGTCAGTACCCGAGTTAATTACAAGTTTATATTGAAACAGCAGAAGTTTCGCTTATTGTATTTCCCTCTCTACGTTTGTAAATATGTCGTCTATTTGTGTCAGAGTAAAGAAAGAGTCGTATTTTGTTACTATGAATTAGCTTGGTATATCTGTACTGGTTCTGTCTAAACTAGACCACGTAGGTAGTAAAACTAATTATTCGGCCATTTTAATTCAAACAACCGGATTCTAATTCGTCAGCTAGGTCTCCAACTTTTCCGGTTACTGCGATAGAAATACATCTGTGTGTAACATCAAACATCACTCTTTTACAGAAAGCTTTGCCAAGAACTTTTATATAAGATACAAATGAATAAGATTAAAAACTGCTGTGTTTGTATAGCTTATTTTACTGAATTTTGACGGTAATGTTTACATTACTACTCAATAAACCTGCTAATCAAACATGCAAATAACTATAAATAAGCATCGAGATAGTTTTTTTATTGATAAACTGAAGCTAATTTCGAATGGGAATTATTTGGCAATTCTCCCCAAACTGTAAACTTGTTTTAACTTTTGGTATATTTTTGTAATATCTATTATTAATCAAATTATGTGGGTAGGCTTTTTAGTTGGGTATTATCTGGCAATATTTGATATGTTTATAACTAACAGGTAATGTTAATTACAATACACACAGTAACACGTTAGGCTTAAGCATTTTCAAATTTTACATAATTATAAAAAGTTAATCCTTATCGCTAAAACACGTGTAATGGGTGCTTCAAATAAAATCTAAGAAGGCCTACCTACATCTCATGTATGCGTTGTCTCACTGTTGATATTTTTTAATTGTTTTATATAATATTTTACTTTAATAATATAAATGTGAAATTACATTTTTTACCTTTAAACAGGAATATGCCATTATTAAAGAATTATACTTCACGAATTCATATAGTATATAAAGCCTATGCTAGTGAAACATTATACAAAGATCGGTACTTTGTTGATGTTAAATCACAGTAAGGATAAAATAATTTCTAATAAATCTTTCTTCATTAGCATTATGCGTTTTTTTTTAGCAAGAAGATTATAAAAACACTTCAACCACCATACATTTTGTGTACGACATACTGCTGCCGACGATGCCTTTTGCTCAATACCAGAACTAATCACAGTCGCTGGGCTAGCAGTATACACGTGTACAAAATTTCTACTAAAACAATGTTTATAACAGTCTTTAATTATATTATATTGTGGTGAAGAATGACCCACAGATTATATTCTTATGTGATACTAGTACATTTCAATAACAGTGACAGTGATTGTTATAAAGTGAAAAGCCTCTTCGGCAGTGACATGCGGGACACAAAGTGTGTGGATGAAATTTTATTATATTATTTTTACTGAAAAACTGTATAGTACAAGTAAAGAAATATTTTTCAAAATTATTATCAATGTTATCGTGATGTAATATCGCACAAAATATTTTGTTTATAAACGTCAGTTCTTTTAGGAACATGTGGGATAAGACGGCCACTTTAGCTTTAATTGCAGTTTTCAAAATTATGCTAGATATTATGAAAAAATAAAAGGTTTCAAAATGAGCCCTGTTTTATTAAAAATATTATTTCTAGTTAACACAAAGATAGGGCGTATACATTTTCCAAATGTTGAAAAAATGCGCTTCTTGTAGTTAGAGACCGTTTTACCCATATGGTTGGATAAAATTGAACCCAAAAATGAAGTAAAATGCGCCCCTCACCATCTAACTCATAATATCTGCAATTTACATTTTGTCTTGATAGATAACCGCCATCTTGGACTAAGATCTTGAGATTTTCTTCTTGAACGAGCTTGTGATAAAGCAACGGTATAAAACAGTTACAGAATAGTGAATTTTTAAAATTATTGTATCAACAAGTGTAAGAATCTCCTGTCTTTGTTTCTCGCTATTTCATTTTTTTTCTTCCTTAAAGTATTAACAAATAGTCAGGTCCTGTACCACTTATAACGGAAATGGTGTAATATTTTAGTCCCCTAGCGAGTAAACTCGTTCGTCGAGTATGAAAAGTATTTAAACGTTAGGCTTAATTGTCAATTTTTAGGGGCCTGTATCGAGATAAATGGAAACATATCATAGCTATATAATAGAAAATTTTTTTTAATTACGTATCAAAATGTGTAAAAATCAACTGTCATCGGTGTTTTTTTTTTATGTAAATTTCTTGTGTGTATATAGGTCTAAATTTCATTTGTATCTCATTTGAAACCTGTAATTATTTTCTTTCGCGCAATGTGTTAGCTGTAGAGCATCAAAATTGAATGAACTTGTAGCAGTGACTTATTAAGACTAATTGACGTAGGTTATATAGTGGGTAACCTCGTGCTTTAGGCCTACTTGTCGATTTTTAGGCGCCTGTTGGAATTTGTATTAAGATGTAATAGTTACGTTATTTATAAGCCACAGTAAAGTAAAAATTTAACATAATATGTTTTCTTGTATGTTTTTATGTTACTGAAGTAATTGTCTTAATGTTATAAATGAAATATTTTTCCACCCGAATAGAACAATGCACATTAAACATTACTTTTGCACACGTATGAACATAAAAACACTACTGTACAATTAGCCGATAGGAATATGGAGTTTCCAGGTGAGAGAGCACGCATTCACGCACGGACTGACAGACACACATTGTTCTTTTAGTTATATAATTTAACAAGAGACTTACCTTTCTACGTTTTAATATGAAGGGCTGTGCCTATTTTTGTAAGCAAAGTTCTGTAATGTTAAGTATACGTAAAAAAGATGTTTTATATTTATTTACAGGTGGAATAAATTGATTTGTACCACTTATCTGATATTCAAAACTGTGTTGTTTTTTTCTAAAGTTGAAATGTCCATGACTAAGTCAATTGACAATATTGATAGTACAGGTTATGGTTAAAATAATAATACAATAAGCACTGCATGTAAATATTTCTACCTCAATAAGCAATGTGATGGTTAAAAGGAAGGATGAATTAGAAATGCAAATCACACATTGAACATCGAAGGAAACACAATCCAGAAATATCATCTTAAAAAATAGCAAAATGAAGTCGAGAAATAACAACTAAAGGTGTTACAGAGGATTATTAGGAAGGATTTTACAATAAAACTGTTTATTTATATAACATATACTTATAGGCCTGTCCCACGGTGAGATGGCTGTACATTTACGGACTTACAACGCTAAAATCCTGGGTTCGATTTCCCGCGGTGGACACTGCAGATAGCCTTATATGGATTTGCACTAAAACAAACTTATAACACTGAAATGTATCAAAAACGTTTAGCGATGTTAATTCGTTGTTGAATCTCATAAAAGTGCTACCAAGATATCTTATTTCTTGCACTAAATCGTGAGATTTACAATAAGTTTAAAGAACTATGTTCTCAACTAAAACAAAATATTATTATTGAACTCAAATACAGTACATAGAGCATAGGTTAATACCTACCTATCTATAAAAACAGTCTATGCTGTATCCTTGCATTAGTGTTTACTGATGAATGATAATAGTTAGCTAATGTTTGTCAAATTGTTACCATAAAGAAAAAGGTAAAAAGTAACAGGGCAACAATACATACAAATTCAATACCATCTGAAAATTAGGCTCAAAATTCAAGAAGACATATCATAAAAAAATTATTGATGCATTCAGTAAATATAACTAGCTTTTTAATATGATCAGGTGTCTCCATGAAGGATTCTGGAAAATAAAGCATTAGTTCCAAATAAAAAACGTTAAACCATTAATAGTGCGTTTATTTATGTTAAGTTTTATATAATTTTATAACTGTAATTAACGATAAATAAAAAATCGCGAACGACTTCCTTGAAATTGTAAATAAGAAAAAAATAAAATAAAAAATCCTGAAGTAAAGGAAGCTATCATTTATGTTATGTACGGGAAAGGTATACTATGACCAAGTGAATTATTGATATGTTATATCATTTGAAAGTTTATTACAGGAACATGGAAAGAGATCTAAACTGCTATACATAAAAGCTAACATTACCAAAGATTGATGTAAACAATAATACATGACCAATTCGTTTAAAATTATTACCAAAAAGCTTCTCAAAATGTCTTTTTTTTTCTTATAATGATGTACTTATGAAGTTTTGTGAGAGAATATTGGAAATGTCAAGAACTCTATGTACGTTTTCTAAAGTAGCTTATGTTTAGTATACAGAGTGTGAATAATAAGTTGTGTTCCGAAGTACTTAAGGTATCGTCAGTTTTGTACATTTACTCTACATAACTACCAATTTATCAAATACTCAGAAGAACTCAATAAAATGATTCGATTATATATTAAATAATAGAATCGCGTACTGATCGTTAGACCCACGGTTCATTACGCGTGACAGAAAACACGTGGATGCCGGTTTAGAAGGGAAGGTTGGTTATTTATTGACTGATATCAAACACGTCGCAAATAAAATGTCTTCAACTGGTAGATAGTATATACTGTAGAATAGAGCATTTTATTCTCCTGTTAAATGTTTTTCACTACTGAATTTCACACACATATTATTCATTGTTGCTTCTTGTTTGACTTTTATTCTGAGATATATATATATATATTGGTCTGTTGTTACACCTTCTCCTAAACAATGGGCTGTGTTTGCTGTGCCCGTCCAGGGTATCGAAACACAGTTTTTAGCGTTATAAGCCTTCAGACGTGACGCTGGGGGGCTTTTTCATAAAAGGACTCTACATGCGAAAAAAACAAGCGCTTAGACATATGCTCTATTAGAATTGTATTATCTGAAGAAGGAGGAGTAGAGGATGGAGTTGTGGATTTGTTTTAGAGAAGACTGTGTAACCTACAAAAGTTAGAGGGGGGGTTGGAGATTTGTTTTAGAGGAGACTGTGTAACCTACAAAAGTTAGAGGGGGGTTGTGGATTTGTTTTAGAGGAGACTGTGTAACCTACTAAAGTTAGAGGGGGGTTGGAGATTTGTTTTAGAGGAGACTGTGTAACCTACAAAAGTTAGAGGGAGGGTTGGATATTTGTTTTAGAGGAGACTGTGTAACCTACTAAAGTTAGAGGGGGTTGGAGATTGTTTAGAGGAAACTGTGTACCCTACAAAGTTAGAGGGGGTTGGAGATTTGTTTAGAGGAGACTGTGTAACCTACAAAAGTTAGAGGGGGGGT
>NW_013670443.1:13189-16431 GCF_000517525.1 Limulus polyphemus | reverse complement strand
AGGAACTAGTGTAACTACAAAGTTAGAGGGGTTGGTAGGTAGTTGTTTTAGTAGGAGACTGTGTAACCTACAAAGTTAGAGGGGGGTTGGAGGAGTTTGTTTTAGTAGGTAGACTGTGTAACCTACAAAAGAGAGATGGGGGTTGGAGATTTGTTTTAGAGGAGACTGTGTAACCTATAAGAGAAACAAGACTAATAAGACAGAAACTTGGAGGCTTCATTTGCTGAGTCAAGATGAAAAGGTTGGAAAATAATGGTCATAAAATGTATGATTTCAGGAAATCGTACTTTATGAAAGCAAAAGTTTTGATAGAAAACATGAAAGACCGAATGGAGATTACCATTGTAGATATCACGAAGATCAAGGACATAAACTCGTGACATCTCATTATTCTTGTCAAACTGCCAGACATGGTGATGATAATTTGTTGTAATTTTTACAAGGCAATTAACAAAAATCGTAATTTCAGTAGATTTTACATTCTGTATATGGTCAACGTCACATGTGATGTTTTTAAAGTGACTACACAACGAAACACTGAGAAATATAACATGCATGAAAAAGACGACTTTGTAAATATCACTCGTGAATTTAATATCGTGGTAACTTCTGTATGTGTCACACGAAGTGGTGTACTACTCCTGACTTTAAGGACTTTGTTTTGGTCAAACATAATGACAACAATTGACAGTTAGTAGCCGTGAACTTGAAATTATTTAAGGCCTGCTTGCGTAAGTACATTTTGTTAACCAGTAAAGTGGAAGTAATAGATTAATCAAGCGTTATCAATATTTGAAAAACATCGGTACTTGTAGAAACTCCATAATTACAGGAAAGCAAAGACAATTGTACGTTTCACAAATATTTTATTTATTAGGACCATGGTTTAGCCAGTAAAGGCATCACCTGTGGTCATTTCATGTATTTCACTTATAGAATGATTGGTTTCACCAAAATATTTAATCAATTATTTACAGTGAATATTTCAACTAGCAAAAAACCGTAACGTAAAAACAAATCTTTAATTTTAGGGTTAGGCTTTTAACAGGCTCACACAAAACTTATTAAACGCCCTTCCATACAACAAGTTGATAATACAGTCAAAATCTCAAGAACCTACATGTTAGTTGTTAATAGTAAAAGCAAATATATAACTACTTTATCATTTCAAATACATTTGTGAATATGTTATTGCATCGACTTATTTTTTTTTTCGTTTTATATCTGCGTTACAAAAAACAAAACAAAAACAACAGGGAATCTTCAATAGCCGCGACACTTGAAATTATTTTGGACAGGATTAGAGTAAATTAGTCTATAAGATCTTTTTCTTTTTATTAGCTATATTTCTGTGAGCCAGCAATACCAAGCGTGGGGTGAGCGTATACCCGATTCGATTGTATTACTCATCAGGATCTCTACCAGCCTACCTCAAATTGAAATTATTTTAGGCAGGATGAGAGTAAATTAATCTATGAGACCTAAATCAAAAGGCTTTGACCTCCTGATTCAAAAAATGATTCAAATTGGTCAAGTAGTGACTGAGCTATGAGCTAAAAGTTTGTACTTTTAAAAACTTTTCTATGAGCCGCTATGCCGCGGCAAACAGTTCATTTTGTACCACGTTCGTTGCATTTTGTAGCACATGAACAAATTTCTTTGTTATTGTCCCCTCCCCACGAATTTTCACGTAAAGCCACACAAAGGGCTGTAGCCACCCATAGCCACCCCTAAGTTTGAACTGATAGATTAAAAGGAAGGCAACTAATCAACAGCACCCACCGCCAACTCCTGAGTCACTTTTGTCGGATTGTATAGTGAGATTTACCCCTCACTCTTATAGCGTACCCACGTCCCCAATGTGAGGAAAGCGTTTTCGCGGAAGCAAGCCGCGAATCAATGAACACATAAATTCACAGTCAAAACATACAAACCATTAGGCCACGCCCGACTCCACTCCTAGTACATGATAAAGCTTACAATATATGTGATAATAATAGATACTTCAAATCCGGACTGCACGGTTTTTATTAATTTCACCGTACTTTTATTTTTTTTTGTTCACCCTTGTTCTCGTTTGTAATTCTTATATGAAATACATTGGAGAATAAATCTGTAGTGTCGAATGTATTTTTCTTGATTAAAAATTTGCTTTCAGTAATAGCTATACAGTTATTTACGCCACATGGAAATGAAATTAAAGATAAAATGAAATGAGAAACATGTTAAATTTCTCCTCCTAATTAAACATGCGAACACTTAAAAAAAAGAGGTAAATAGATCACTCAGTGTAGCCCACACCTACGAGTCTACAACAACTCGAGTTAGTTCATTCTGTGTGTTTCACAGCCTAGTGTACAAGCCTACATCTACTGAGGTTAGTTCATTATGTATAGTTCACAGACAAGTTTATGAGTCTACAGCTACTAGGGTGAGTTCATTTTGCTTAGTTCACAGTTTAGACGGAGTAACCTTCATGCCTCAGATACAAACGGAGTAACCCACATGCCTCAACTACAGAAAGTGCTTCATCACTGGTTAAAACAAATTTACTTAACTGTCATAGATCTGAAACTTTTGGAAGTTTCGTCATTTTCTTCCCGTTATCATACGATATGCGATTTTTTTTTCAATTTGTTAAAACTCCTTTGAAAATATTATTGCGAGTAATTTATTAAACCATATATTTACAAGAAAACTTAGTATAACGAGGATGGCACAGTAATACACTGACCTACAAGCGCTGCACATACACGTAGTTTTTTTGTAAGTTGTTTAATTTTACACACACAAAAAAAAAAACACTGATGCTTGCTGCCTCTCTCTTTACTATAAGATCGGAAATATTTTTATGCTTATTCATAAATTCACTTTATAATTTAAATGTTTGCACAAACGGAACTGAATATCACTCGTCTTAAAGTGACATTTCGAATTTAAATATCAATTTATTAAGGAAAAATTATGCAATAGATTTTATCACCCTAATACATAATTTAAAAGTGAATATAATTTGGACTTTATTCTGTGTCACCACAGTTGTTAAAAAACGTGGCGTTTAAATTCAAGTTAATCGACAATAGCAACGTTTCAGTTAAAGTGGTTAGTAAAGGGGTATAGTACTTTCGGAGCTCCGCTCAGGCATCTGAAAATGGAACTGAGTCTCGACACTTCAAAAACTTAATATATGTATATAAGAAAATATGTTAGAAATGAATAAATACCCTATAACCCGAGCGCTT
>NW_013670443.1:5309-12292 GCF_000517525.1 Limulus polyphemus | reverse complement strand
AACAAACAAACAAACAAACTAGCCATAGCATTATGTTCGTTGCCTCAACATTAGACAAACAATTGAGTTAGTTACGTTTTGGGTGATTTCCAAAACTTCTTCACGTGTAATGGTTAACATGACGACAGGCTGTGTTTCAGGCTGAATGTCCAAGGCTCGAGCCGCGATATGACGCTGAGAATTACACTCTCTTTCAAAACAATTAAGTCATCTATTCGGTTACTGCTGCTTAGACGTCTGGCACTGCTAACCGGTTGCTTAGTCTCGCTGGTTAGCAGTTCTAACTCTCAAGATGGCTATGCCCTGGACCTTGGACTTTAGCTAATGTGTCGTATAAGGTATCGTTAGGTTGAAAATACGAAATACCAAATATCGTCCTTATTTGAAATCTGGGGATTGTTAGCACACAACTGAAATGATCTGAATATCATAACCAGTCATGGAGGTCTTTACCACTTTAAGTTTTTAGTCTTCTTTAAGTGAATCCAGCTAGTTACACTGATGGTTTAAATACTTATACTGATGCTCTTATTGTGATAATTTCTGACGAATGTTCTTCACGTAAACAACAGCATTGTAAGTATTCGTGCTTCTTGATAGAATTAATTCGTATTGGCATAGACCGCCCATACGCTGGCGCCCTCTTTTGCAAATTCCAAATTCAAGTTAATGAGTTCGAATGAATATATATACAGGGTATGGCAAAAGTGAATATATATTTGTTTCAATTAGAACATAGTTTAATTCCTGATGTCTTACTCTGAAACAAACACTGATTAAGTTGGCTTCACCTGTCTTCGCACCCACCGCATAAAACAATTATACCAACTGTTTAGTAAGTTTTACCCAAACCAAGTGTATAAACCCTTTTGCCTCTCTCTGTGTGTATGTATGTGTATATGTATACAAAACAAAAACAACATTATATTGAGACTGAAATTACTCTTCCATTATCAGTCTTCGTTGTCGTCTTTAAGTCATAACGGATAATGTTTGTGACTATAACACCCAAACGCGTTCGGGATATTCCATCTATCAGACAAGATCCCTACCTCGATGTTAAACTAGCCAGCAACTAAGGAAAATCAGTTAATGGTTTGGAGTTGAGTGCTTGAACCCGCAAGTCCCAACTCCCACTGCTTTTCACTGTCTGCAGCCAGTTGTGAGAAGGCAGTTACCCTTAATATTTAGATATAACCTTAAAGTAGAATTAAACCAACCTAAAATTCCAAATCTCTACCTTTTCTGTTGATATTATGAGATAGAAAAAGACAAAAAGTTTCTTATAGTACAAATAGACCACTTTATATTTCTACACGACTCCCAACCTCCACCCTTTCAGTTCCAAATCATATAGTGGTATACAAAGTGAAGTTAAATAAGTATGAACATATTTTCAAGACAAAGAAGAAGGATGAGACTTAAGAACTATTAAGGTAAGGGTTTTTAGTTCTGTTCGACATCACTTTATAATTACTTACACAATGGGTTACCTGTGATGTGCCCATCAAAACTATTGAAACTCGGTTTTGAGCATCGTAAACCTGCAGACTTACTGCTAAGGCACTTGGGGCTTATAACAGTATTAGTTACATATTATATATTACTTGCATATTATATTAGTTCGTATATTATATAGTAGCCATTTCTATTCATTATATTAATTGACAGAATACAAGATGGTCTATTGTTATACGACGAGCATTTAGCTATAATTGTAGAGTGTTAACAAGTGAAGTATCGTACCTTTAGATTTGCTGCTTGCCAGGAGGCTTTGTTTGTTATCTAAGTATGCGTTAGCCACGTGCTGTCCGTATAGTCGATATATACCGATTTATACGGAGTTTTTTGTTTGTTTTTTACACTGGCTACAAATCATAATTATTACAGGCTCAGAACCGAAATAATACGTAAATATTATGAAACCAAATATCAATACCAAATAAAGTCTTCATTATATGCAAAAGAAATTAATGTTAGAACAACTGTGTGTAGAATACAGAGGTTGAGTACGTCATATTAAAATGACTTTGCAGCCCCACCACGTCGTTACATTCCTTGTCGCCACGTCCTGTTATGCTCTATCTAATGGCTGTGCACCTTGATAATAGTCCCACAGCGCAGTTTTCATTACAAAACGCTCCGTCGTAAGGCTGCCATGCCAAAGATACACCACTTCTACCTGAATTATTTCTAAGCCAGCGTCTTTACCAACAGATCGATTGTACAGAAATTGGCAAGCACTGCGTCTGCCGACATAACTGTTTTATTCTCCAGCTGTCTGAGGCATGCGAAAGTTGGACGGATATGTCCAGGAAGCATCTTGTGTAAACGTGAGTTGTGTCCCTCTTTCAGACGGAGTTTCTTTTTGGTTGCGTTCCCTACTGTTGTCTAGGACATGTGGACGTGAGTTCCACTGAATCTTTATCGAGGGTTTTCACCTATTACACAACGCAACACTTGTGTTACTATGGCTGAGATATGACTTTTTGCAGATCTCGTTCTGGATGGCTCTTGGTACTCCTAGTTGATCCATATCCTTTGTTTTTTAATGTCATTAAGTCTAGAGATTTTCATGTCTTGAAGTTGAAAATTCCCGATCTGAACACATTTGAATCTGAATGTATGAATATTTTATATTCTAATGAGCTGTTAACTTCCCAAAAGTGATAAGTTTTTAATGGCATCATACTACTCACTTAACGCATTGTGATGTAAAAATGTAGCTTTGACATATGCCGTTTTACAGCGACTTTATATCGGCTGTGGTTGTCTTATGACTTGCTGATTTGCATATTCAAAATCATTTCAACATATAGTATCACAGAGGGTTGAGCACGTTATTAGCCTACGATAAGTTTATTTGAGGATATGAGATAGGTTTTCTGAAGTTGAAAACATAATTATACCTTGTCTGATATCGACAGTGTGAGATGCAAGTACCTTAACTTGAATAAAATAACATGACAGTCTGAACTACACGTACTACAATGTGATCATATTGTACTTCAGCGTCAGTAAGATCACTTTCTCATTCAAGGATTCTACTAGTAGTTACAAATACTTCTTACAATCGACTTAACCATCCGATTAAAACGCTTACATGTAGGAAAGTCATACATGAATATGACTACAACTAAAACAAAAAACATACTTTCTTGTGTACTTCTGTTGTTGATGTATACCAATATTTCATAATATTAATATATTATGAAAGATTACTAAAAAAATTCAAAACTTGATTTTTTTTACAAAATATATGCAATTTAAAATCTAGTCTGGATACTTTTTTGTATATTTTTCATCAAAGGTAAATATATATATACAAAATATATTAAATTCATCCATTAATAACGTACGTATCAAAATTAATAACATTTTATTAAAAATACTTCTGTATGATCGTCTAACTGCAATAAAAAGGAATCAGTTTCTGATGTCTTATTTTTTATTAAATTAAGTGAAACAGTGAAGTCCTTATTCTTGTGTACTAGATTAAATGTTTCAACTTATGTACGCTTTAAGAATTAAAAACTAAACTTTCAAACTTCCTTTGTAGCTATGAGCATCCATCCATCTTGAAAGAGGAAACTGTCTACCCTGATAGCACTTTATTCAAGAAAGATCTGGAACAAAGTCTACATACGCAACATACAATCTATTTTCATTCCATTTTGATGTCTAAAACAAATAAATGTTTTAATTAGGCGTTGCTAAAACTGTATTCAGAACTTAATCAAAATAGAAAAGACAGCGTTGCGGTAATGGAATTCATACATATTCTCTCGATCACATGTTATAGAAATCAGCGTATAAAAAGCAATGTTCATCTTGATAAGAAATGGTTAAAATTGCTTGAAAGAAAACAAATCTTACACTAACACAGTTATTACGCAACAGTTGTGTGATATTTAATTTAATTAAAAAAAGAAAGATTAAAATCAAATTAAGTTTCTTACATGTTTTTTTTAGAATTTCTTTTTTTTACAAACCTGCGGAATGATTGTTTCTTTACACTATTCTGATTGTGTTCTACAAGAGTCACGGTGAGATTTTATAAGGATGTAGAATCTCTGAACTAAAGGAACATTAAGTAAAAGAAAACCCATTAACATTCAATAGAACCGCGCCAGTTTTATATAGAAAGGCAAAACTAAATAATCTCAACCAATGAAACCAGGGGGTTATTTAGGTTGGTTGATCAAACACATTAAAGCACTTTACTTGTGTCTTCTGTTTCAAATTTAAGTCGTAACGAATTTTATTATTATTATAAATGACGTTAACGTATGTTTGTTAAATACATTTTTACTTATCTTAATTGAAGATGTTTCCGCTCACCCGAATATACGAGTAATAGTCATACTCGAGGTCAATGTACGTAACTGATGCAAATTATAATCTTTTCAGTCATTGAAATAATCTAAATAAACGTGGTTACAAATGATCATTTTCTGCACCTAATGTACGAAACTTGTTATGTTATTTCCTTGTTTTCATAAGCTTGCTCCCCATCCCCCGTGGCTCAGCGGTAAACCTGAGGACTTAAAACGCTAAACTATTCAGGGTTCAATTCCTGTGGTGGCACAGCGCAGATAGTCCACTGTACAGTTTAGGATGCTTGTATAGTTTAACAATACAATATAAATTAGACATTAGATATAATCAAACGTACTTCACTGTTTTGACAATAAGAACAAAACAAACAAACATGTGTCATTTGTTATTTATAAAGATTCCACCAAACACACAGCAAGAAAATGGAAGATACATACGCATAAGAACATTCTAGATAGTCATGGAAGTATTATTATTGGTTATGGCTACTTACACGAACTTGAAGATCGCAACATACTGCTTAGTTCATCAGTTCCTCTCGGCCGGTTTCTTGGATAGACTTTTGCTTTAATATATGCATATTTCTATTGAGAAAATAAAGAGAAATTCTAATAATCTTTGTTTGTGACCACTTAAAATACACTGTACTAAACAACTAGTCGTTTTGTGAGTATATCACATAGATAAGCTCTTTGTTCCTTGCTGTTAATGGGCAATTGATTTTTACGTCCATGTTCTATCTTTTATACACTTATTGCCGATCTAGCTGTGAGTTTAAACAAACGTTTGATCAAGAAAGCACCTCCCACATCCATAATTTAAGACGTCGTTTCTTATTTCCCGGTGATTCTGATCGAAGGAGCTCTAAACTCAACACCCTTATACCTCACGTCATTCCGCAATTACACTTAACCTCAATGTCCTGATGAAGGTATCAATAAAAAAGTATTCATAGCAAATATAACGTTTATTTTCTATCTGCAAACTAAAGTTTCGTTCCTTGTACAAATGAGCTCTTTCAAGTGTCTGAATTTTCGTTGTTTTAGTAACGGAAATTTGCAACACATGAATACAAAATGACTTCGACGCGGATTACATGGCACGTTATGGTAACCTCTCCAAGATCGATGTTTTAGTTCATAAAATAAAATCCAATTTAATACATGGGATATTTCTTTAAAAAGTAAGTTTATGAAATACAAAGTATTAAATCGCTCGTTATTTGATTGGAGTTCTAATAATCAATATTTTAGATACTATCTGTCTCCTCAACGGGTGCATTGAAATAGGCATATCGGGTCATGTGAAATTGATGAATTGATTGAAACACGAAAACCCCGCATGTTCGATGTTTCATCAAAAGAAAGATGGACTATTATACACTCTATATGTGACTACATATGCCTCGCTGTAAAATCGACATAGAATACACAAGCATTTTGAGTAGACAAGATGTTAACATGTAATAGTAATATGTGTGTGAATTACATCAAACAGAATAAGACTGATAATTATTTAAGTCACACCATTATTTTTTGTAATAGTAAATGACAATAAGACTGATAATAATTTAAACGACATATTATTTACCGATTTATCATATCACAATAAAGTTGATAACAATTCAAACCACATTATTATTTACTGATTTATTCATAACAATAAGGCTGATAACAATTCAAACCACATTATTAATTACTGATTTATTACATTACAATAAGGCTGATAATAATTTAAACCATATTGTTAATTACCGATTTATTACATTACAATAAAGTTTATAACAATTCAAACCACATTATTATTCACTAATTTATTACGTCACAATAAGGCTGATAATAATATAAACCACAGTTTTATTTACCGATTTATTACATTGAAAATAAGGCTGATGATAATTTAAACCACATTATTATTTACCGATTTATTACGTTACAAATAAGGCTGATGATAGCTTAAATAAAGTCATTATTTACTGATTTATAACATACCAATAACAAACTTGCTTTTAGCGTAAGAATGTCGCTTTGATAATAAAATTATTTTTTGATATAAGTCCTAGTTCTGGTTCTTTCTAAAAGATTGTCCTCACATCTTATTAAAACAACACAGTTGTTTGATATTTGTAAGGAAAGGTATGGTTCATTTTTCTAACTACAGTGAATTTAACTATTACTCTTTTAGATAATGTTAGAAAACTATTCGATATTTTTATATTTTACTTTACTACGTTGACAGAGAGATATATTATCAACATAACTACGTTTCCTTTATCATGTGTTTTGTGTGGTAATGTAACATCTTTAGTGATTATCACGTCCAGTTAATTTAGCAAAGATTCCAATTATTAGGGTAGAAGAACTCTGCTTGAATTATCAACGTTCCTGAAATGTACAAGAATGAAGTTATTGAATTTTAAACTTCATTCTGGTGATCTTCGGCACTTATCAAACAAAGTGCTGTTTTTCCTAATCTTAGAATTCCAAGATGAATAGTCAATCAAATTGTTACTTAAATCATACGAATAAAAAATATATAATATTTAATTTTTCAGAATTCCACAAAAGCTCACTGTCAATAAGAATAACGATCTCTCACATATTACTAACGATACCGTATTTTGTTTTTGAATTTCTCGCAAAGCT
>NW_013670443.1:0-4472 GCF_000517525.1 Limulus polyphemus | reverse complement strand
CCATGCCGGGCCCGATACCGTGTTGCTATGTTGTTATGTTTATCAAATATGGTAAAAATACTGTTATCTGAATATTCGTAGTTAAATATTTTTATATTATTTGTGTAATGTTCGAAATTAGTTAGGTGCAGTAAAATTGATTTTGGATGACATGTGTTTGTAAAGTAAGCTTTTAAATTTTAACTGTAAATGAGCAGTTATGGATCTTTCTTACGATGAGTTTTGAACTTTTATTTTTTCGTTTGTTAGTGTTTAAGCGCAAAGTTACGCAATGGACTATCAGAGCCCGACTTTTAGTGTTCTAAGCCCACAATCTTACCGCTGAGCCACTAGGGAGCCTGAACTTTTAATAATAACCGTAGAATGACACCGAAGGTATCGGCTTTTTAAAACAATTTATGAACGAAATTGCTTGTGGATCCACGACTTTGTAAATTACAGGACTTCTAATAACATGTGCGTCACACTAAAATATTTAAGTAAAAACACATTAATACTGCAGCTAATCACACTACTTCCAGCTGGGGTTTCATATGTATTTTACATAGAAAACGAGTATTTTTTTGTGCCAGTTCTATACATTGAATATAATGTTGCATCAAACATACGTTTATTCATGAATCCAAACCTTATAACGAGGAACCCACTTTTTAGCAAATAAAAGTTGTTTTTTTTTAAGATGACGAAATCTTCTCGAATCGTCTTACATTCATAATAAAGTTTTTCATTACCCAGTGAAGTTTTGTTTGTAATTAAGCACAAAGCTACACAATAGGCTATCTGTTCTCTGCCCACCACGGGTATCAAAACCCGGATTCTAGCAGACATACCGCTGTGCCACTGGGGGGGGGGGCATTGAGGCCTTCTCAAAACTTTTATACTTTTATTCAATATGAAGCAGTATATGTGAATGGTAAAAATATAATCGGTCATTTGAATGTTATATGGTAAGTTGGAATATTTTGTAACGGGAGTTTGAATATTAAATATAAATGAAAAGTAAGATATTTTGTAAAGTGAGTTTTCATTTTAAATATCTAACGACCGTTTATGAGTTTTTGTGAATTAAGCCTCAAATCTTTCATATTGGAGGACAATTGGATTCTTTCCTAAAGTGAGTTTGAACTTTTAATATTAAATGACCAGGTGTTTTCTTTCCTAAAGTGAACTTTGAATTGTTTAAGTTTACTTTTGGTGAAAAAGGGAATAGATCTCTAATATATATATTACATAATCTTTAAATGTTTGTCCGATTGTATTTTCTCGAATCATAAATTAAACGCAATGGCATAATATTATTCACACACCTATGTTAACTTAGGTTACTATATGGTGAATTTAAAAGGTCTCAAAACCTCTATAAATCTTATATACGTATCACCATTATAAGAGGCCTAATTGTATTTCTCTGGTTTTCTGACTCAAGCTGTGCTGATGAGTCTTGAATAGGCGAAACTGTAGTTCACAGAAGAGGGTACGGCCAATCAAAGAAGGCATTAAATTTGATGACAAGGAACCCACTTTTTAGAAATAAAAGTTTGGAGACGGTATGAATGGGTAATAAAAAAAGTATTATAAATGTTCAACGTTCCGACAAGATTATATCATCATCATGTGCAAGTAGTTTTCAGAGACACATGAACATATATATAAAATATGGAACAAAGAGGTCATATTTGATGAGGAACCCACCTTTTAGAAAATAAAAATTTGGAGACTGGTACCTGAGAATGACATAATATTGTCGAAACGTCCTACATTTATAACAAAGTTTTTCATCACCCGGTCAAGCCATCTCCAAAGGGGTCATGAAAAAAAAACAAAAAACATGAAATCTCTCTCTATGTAGCCCCCCAGTGACACGGCGGTATGTCTGTGAACTTATAAACTCTCTCTATGTAGCCCCCAGTGACACGGCGGTATGTCTGTGGACTTATAAACTCTCGTTATGTAGCCCCCCAGTGACACGGCGGTATGTTTGTGGACTTATATACTCTCTCTATGTAGCCCCCCAGTGACACGTCGATATGTCTGTGAACTTATAAACTCTCTCTATGTAGCCCCCCAGTGACACAGCGGCATGTCTGTGTTAATTCTCTACACAGAGTTTTTTTTTATCAGGAGAAACATAACGCTTGTCAATATCATACAGTATGTGGACCAAACCGGTACTGATCGTCGTTAAAACCAAATGAGTATTTTCATGCTTCTTGGAACAACTTTAGGCCCAATTAAATAAATCATCTACTGATGTAAAATTGTCATAGCGTGTAATCATGAAAGAACTTAAATTTAACGACTGATACGTTTTTTTTTTGCTTTTTTCTTCTGAATGTTATTGTTTATAATGCCTGAGTGCAGACGAAGTGAAAACAAACCTTATGCGAATTTCGTATTTATAAACAAAATGTATTTTTCTAAGATTACTCTGACACGTTTATTTGACGGAAATGAAAAATAGCGGTAACGCTGATTCAAAACGTGTTTTAACAAACTACATTTCTCTCTTTCTCCTTTATTTAATACTAGCAGGAACGCTGCCCTATTGGAGGCTGGTTGTGCTTGTAATTACTAATCGTAGTATTCATACCTCATTGAAAATATTTAGAAATGTGAACATATTTTTAAAAAAATGATTTTTTTTCTGGGAAGTACTGCACGGGAAAAGTGTTCAGATTGTTCTCTTTAGTCATACGAAACTCAATGCATCAAAATGATTCAATGTACACACCTTAAAATTTAATAAATTTCATTGATATAAACTGTAATGTTTTTATATATTAAAAGTTGTTCCGTTTATTGAAAAAAAAGTAGTTTCTTTAAGAACTCCAGTTTCTCAGTACTACGTTTAAAAATTACATCAATAAAGATATAATCAAACCCTCACGTATAGTCCTAGTTAAAGTCGTGTTCTTGTTGTGAGGGGAGTACTTTTATTTAAAATTGTGTTCTATTTCTATAAAGAACTGTTTGTTGCTCATACCACAGTTATTTTTCTAATTGTCTGAAGCTTGAATACCCAAAGTGTACAATTTTTTATGGATTTTTGTTTGTGGTGCTATTCCATAGATGGCACATGAGCTCAGGTTACATACATAGATACTGACATACATGCTACGTCCATTATAGTAAGATATGGTCACTGTTAATTCAGAAGTTCTGGCTTATAACGTAATTACTTCAAACGATACCAAGCTTTTGTAATATTAGCGTTGGTAGTTTACTGTTAGTACTAGTCTCTAACCTCATGTTGTAATATTATCTGTTATCATAAAAACAAATACTTTACGAAACAAAAACCTTTGTTTATTCACAAACAAGGCTTAATTCTGGATTTAGTATTAGAATCAATTAAGACCTTTTAGATTAAGAAACCCAGTTAAAAAGAAAAATACATAATTTTGATTTAAATCGTATTAACAGTTTAAAAGTTAAAAGGAATGGTAACATATTTTGGAATATTTATCAAATATATGGTCATTTATTAAACAAGGGGGATTTTAAATTTTATAATGGTCAGCAGATGGCGAGAGCGTATAATTACTCCCTATGGTTTTACCTTGACGTACATCTCTAGTTAAATATGTTTGTTTGTAGTTAAGCATAAAGCTACACAAAGGGCTATCTGTGTTCTGCCCACACGGGTATCTAAACCCGGTTTCTAGCGTTGTAAAGTCCGCAGACATACCGATGTGCCACTGGGGGGCAGGTAAATAAGAGTAAGTAACGAGGAACTTCAGTATTCTGATGCAAACAAATAAATAACTAAGTAATATCGACTGTGAACCTCACTTTGAGTACATCGTTCGAATTAATATTTATTACAGAGAGAGAAGTGTAAGTAACGTGTAATATACCATTATATGTTAAATATTGACGAGATTATTTGTATTTTCACTAATGCGACTTTCGTGGATTTTTAGTAAATGTTTACTAATAAGTTTAATATATAAGAGCAAACAAACTGCCTTTCTAATAGTTACAATTTAATTCATATTAACTATTTTATATTTAAATCTCCGTTCATGATTAAAATGAGTCAAGTCCTAGCAGCCTGAAACCTTTCAGTTGTCACGATTATCATATTTTGGGGTTTGAATATTGACATATATATATTATAAACGTGTATTATAAACAGCAAATATCTTTTAGTTAATTATCCGCAAACATAAATAGTTTGTTATTGTTTAGTGCAAAGCTACACAATGGATCATCTGCGTTCTGTCCACCGCGATTAATGAAACCCTGGATTTTACCATTGTAGTTCAACAAACTTACTGCTAACTCATTGTGGTAGAAGAGTACATGAAAAAAGAAAGAGAGATAACTAAGATACAAAAAAAGGTAGGCCCGGCATGGCCAGGTGGTTAGGGAGCTCGACTCGCAATCTGAGGGTCGCGGGTTCAAATCCCCGTCACACCAAACATGCTCGACCTTTCAGGCGTCAATCCCACAATTCGTTGGTAAAAGAG
>NW_013670442.1:74913-80077 GCF_000517525.1 Limulus polyphemus | reverse complement strand
AAGTTTTGTGTTTATTATGGCTTGTTACTAAACTTAGTCCACCTATAAATTTGTGTTTATTATGGCTTGTTACTAAACTTAGTCCACCTATAAATTTGTGTATATTTTGAATAAGAGAAACTTCTGTTTAATCTTTGCAAAAGAGTTTATTTTTTGTTTAATACCTAAGGTTTCAGGCTTGCTACTATTTATTTATTTTTTGCTTTTAAGGTAATAACACAGTCGGAAATTTCACATTTAACTTTGCTTTAGGATACACATTTTTTCTTTGTTTTCATTTTCATCAAAACTGTTAAATAATTTTCAAACATTTTCTTCAAAATTATTTTTCGGCTAGAAAGATGCAGTTGAGATAAGCTTTTGGTACACCTCACAAGGCATTAACCTTACTGTATGTTGGAAATTCTGTCCATCTTCGATTTGACTTGACTTTAAAGAAAAGATAAACCATGGAAGACCTTCAATGTTCAATGAAAATTCACAAATCAAGAAGTCCATTACGGTTTGCTTCCAAATTTAACCCCGCCATAAGTTACGCTGTTATCTAGAAGTAAGAGCATTCTACTATATATTTCAAGTATTTGTATGTGTGTTAAACATAAAGATAGATTTGTTAACAAAATATTTTGGAGTATATATTCAGCATACATAATGAAACAGCTTAGACATCACGTGTTTAACCATAGCATTGTTTCTTTTCCTTATAGGTTTAATTTAATTAACAATGGCGGCAATGTTGAAATACCACATGCTTTAATTGGAATAACTATATTTTTCTCATCGTGCTGAATAAGAATCACACACACTGTAACTGAAATAAGCATTTTATTTACAAAACTACCTTTACAAAATACCAGACCTATTTGAATGCCTGAAGTTCTGATTGTTCTTCAAGAAACAAACAAAAAAAACAACTTAAAATCGAGCAGATAAAAAATAAGTTTTGTTTAACATTTTAGTAGAGGAACATAGTATTTACTGCACAATGTTCTCTTCTGTTACCATAAACATGAGTAATTCGGTTCACTAAAACTTTACAATTAGGACAGCATAGCTGTTACAATCTATCTCAAAATCACAACAGATGTTTAACGAGTTCCAGACAGTTATTGGGTAACTCTTTTTCAACAATGTGCTTCATGCATTTACACAACAATAACTACAAGTAAGTTTGATTTCTAAGTTTGACATCAAGTAATATTGGATAAATTGTAAAAAAACAAACAAACGATAATTCACTCTGAGAGAAGCGCCACGGTCATTAGTCACTTGCTAATAGTGTTCATGATTATAACAACAACTAGGGTTTTCTGACTATGTTGAGTCCCTGAGGTTTTCAAATGTGCTTTTTTAGTTCCTCAGTGGTTTCTATGAACATTTCCAGAAAATCTCCTCCGGTAGAAACTCTACTGAAACAACATGAAAAATAATAAGAAAATTATTACTTAAATTCAGATGTCTACGTACACGCTGAAGACTAGAAATTAAGATACACAGTGGTGTGTCGTGCTGCCAAAACAACCTGCAGGACACACTGTGTGTTATTAACAGGAGTGATAGTTAGCGATTTTCCACCTTCTGTAGCTCGGACTGTGGTAATCCTCATATTTTCAGTGCTCTACTGGACTCTTACTTAACATATCCTCATATTTTCAGTGCTCTACTGGACTCTTACTTCACATTTCAAGGCAATTCATTAAAAAAACACGAGGTATAAAATCTGCAATTTTGATTAAATTTTTTCCTAATTTTTTTGTTCGCACTGAAAGTACGGAAACTATATTTGATAGAAAAGCATACTTACCTTTTATGATTTTTTTTTGTAAATTTCGTACACTGATAGATTTTTGTAACCTACAATTAGATGTCAGATTTGGTCTGAGTATAAGTCACATGCAAAGTTTTCAACAAAATTCGATCAATTTTGAACAAACTTTGCGTACACCTACACAAAAAATCAAGTGAGCTATTGGTCTGAAGTTTTTACTACAGCTTCAATTCAGAGTAAAAGTGGATAGTTTTTAGTTTTTTGTCATTCAGATTAAAGACGGCTGATTTAGAGCAGCAAAACTATAGGGTGAAAGCACGTGCAGATATATAAGTATTGGTTAGGTCAAGCACATTAGCTACACTTATAGCACTGATAAGAATTTTACAGTAAATATCCATTTATTAGTTAGCTAGGCCGCGTATTTTCTTTTACCCACCATCATGCCCCGAAGTTGAACAAAAAACGCGGCCTGGCTAACTTTTCTTTAAGTCGCACACTCAGTCGTTTTTTTTACCACACCTTTAGTCTCAACTTGATATTTACAAGAACACGAATAAAAATATTTGGAATGAAAAATTTAATTTCAAAAACTTTTACATGAATTTTTCTCACAATAGCAAAGTGCGAATAATTCGATGATGAGGAACCCACTTTGAAACTAATAATGGTTGGAGACGGCTTGAATGTTTTTCTTTATTACCCATTCAAGCCGTCTCCAACCATTAAAAGTGTAAATAAATTAGCTATCATCGTCATTCCTACAGAGAAGGATTTAACGTTAAATACAATATAACATTAAATCACCTAAATAATAATAGCTGTGCATTTTTAATTCGCCCCAGAAGAAGGAAGATATCTTTTTTATCCTGTGTATTTTCCTACTGTTATGACCTTATGGCATTGTTACGACAGCAGAAGTAACGCGACGCTGGGAGCATGCGCGCTGGAGTTTCTAGAAGGATCGTGACTTATCGAGGAACCCCGCGAATGTCCAAGTGTTTACCAGGCGCCCTCTTTTTTAGTATATAAGCCCGGCAAATAAAGCCAGCGATAGATATATATGCAGATAGATCGAAGAGACAGATAATTGAGTCAAGCGAATAGTAGGCAACGTAAGTAACGTGTGTGAATCATTGTGATTTATAGCGTGTGTTATAAAGGTTGTTAAGTGACTGTGGAAATTCTGTGTATTACAAAAAGTTGTATCAAGAAAGAATAAACTAGTTTTAGTTAAGAAAGGAATTGTATCGCTGAAGTTCCTCGGAAAGAATTTATACCGGAAATTAACAAACAAACAGATACGTAACAGTATTAGTACTGTACTGTGCTTCAGTTGAGCAATATTTCATACTTTTGTTTTGTCGAATAATACAGAGCAGTAGGCCGTTTTGATCGTTAAGTCTTCATGAGTGCACCTGCTCTGCCAAATTAAATCTAGATAAAATATATAGTATATGGCCTGTTGTTGCTGTTTTTATTGCACGACAAAACCCCGTTTTTCGACCTAGTTGATCTAGTATCGTTTTTACTGTACACAGACAAGCTGCGTATGTCAACCTGGCTGGTCTGGTATCGTTGTTTTATTGTACAACAATGAAGTATGTGTTGACCTAGCTGGTCTTGTATCGTTGTTTTATTGTACAACAATGAAGTATGTGTTCTAGGTCCTGGTCTGGTATCGTTGTTTTATTGTACAACAATGAAGTATGTGTTGACCTAGCTGGTCTTTAAAACAACGATACCAGACCAGCTAGGTCAACACATACTTCATTGTTATACAATAAAACAACGATACCAGACCAGCTAGGTCAACACATACTTCATTGTTATACAATAAAACAACGATACCTTGTACAACAATGAAGTATGTGTTGACCTAGCTGGTCTTGTATCGTTGTTTTATTGTGCAACAATGAAGTAAGTGTTGACCTAGCTGGTCTAGTATCGTTGTTTTATTGCACAACAATGAAATATTACTACTGTTGTTTGTTTCCACCTTATTTCTGTCACTAGTACCGATATTACAGATGAATCCCCCACTAAAGTATTACTATTTTTGTTTGTTTCCACCTTCTTCCTGACACTAACACCGATGTTACAGATGAATCCCCCACTAAATTATTACTACTGTTGTTTGTTTCCACCTTCTTCCTGACACTAATACTTATTATTACAAATACATTAACTCCGAACAATATACAGACGTTTATACTCATCTGTAAAATCTTTAGTACACTTACCCCTGAATACTTCTTCAATTACTTCTTCACCGCTTGTAAGTCCGTTGAGTGATGTGAGACGATGAACCATCTACAGATTGTAGAAACAGTTTACTTCTAACATTAGTTTAAAGCAGTTGCGCAAACATTTTAAAACAAAGTAAAATTCGCGCGAAAATATTCATCTACTTTTGCTTTTTTTCTGACACATTTTGAGAAAGTTTGTTCTTCTGTTCATATTTTCACAGAACTGTCTGGAATTTTATACCTCATGATCTTAATGTAGCACTTGGTGATAATATGAGCTAACACCTTTAGATGTTCAGCTACTACAGGTACGAAAATAATTACATAAATCTTACCAAAGTTTGCTGTATGTGATTGAAGATGAAATATGACATCATGTATTACATACACTGAGCAAAAATATATAAGAATATATATTTCATATATATCTATATATAAATATATATAAAAATATATGTAGCACTCGATTTACCACTTGTCTATCAAAAATATCATTTTGATAATTCTAACCATCATCAGTAACTATGGACAACAGCAAACAAACTAGGATTCTTGTAGTGGTGAGTTTAATACAATTCAAAACACCATACATATAGTATATTGAATAAACTAATTACTGTACAACCAACCTATGTTCATCGACCTAGCTGGTCTGGTATTGCTGTTTTTATTGTACAACAAAGCTGCATCTGTAGACCTAGCTGGTCTGATATCACTGTTGTTATTGTACAACAAAGCAGCATCTGTAGACCTAACTGGTCTGGTATTGCTGTTGTTATTGTACAACAAAGCTGCATCTGTAGACCTAGCTGGTCTGATATCACTGTTGTTATTATACAACAAAGCAGCATCTGTAGACCTAGCTGGTCTGATATCACTGTTGTTATTGTACAACAAAGCTGCATCTGTAGACCTAGCTGGTCTGATATCACTGTTGTTATTGTACAACAAAGCAGCATCTGTAGACCTAGCTGGTCTGATATCACTGTTGTTATTGTACAACAAAGCAGCATCTGTAGACCTTGCTGGTCTGATATCACTGTTGTTATTGTACAACAAAGCAGCATCTGTAGACCTAGCTGGTCTGATATCACTGTTGTTATTGTACAACAAAGCAGCATCTGTAGACCTAGCTGGTCTGATATCA
>NW_013670442.1:62770-74192 GCF_000517525.1 Limulus polyphemus | reverse complement strand
TGCATCTGTAGACCTAACTGGTCTGGTATCATTGTTGTTATTGTACAACAAAGGTGCATCTGTAGACCTAACTGGTCTGGTATTGCTGTTGTTATTGTACAAAAAAGCAGTATCTATAGCCCTAGCTGGTCTGATATCACTGTTTTATTGCACAAGAAAGCAGTATCTGTAGACCTAGCTGGTCTGATATTGTTATTGTACAAACAAGCTCCGTCAAACTACCGGCTTGTTTTTATACCGTTAACTACCGATTGGGTCCAGATATTGGGAAATTTGATAATTTTGTCTGTTACAACGCTCTTGTAAAGAACTGGCCTTAAAAGTTGGTGACATCTTTTGTTTTCCGTACAAAATACATGGTAACTCAAATAATATTTGGTGGAATTAACTTCAATATTGATGATGATTTATTTAGTTTTTGTTGTGACTCATATATAATTAGAGACCCTGTTGTTGTGAATAATTTGGTGAAAAAATAGTTTATAAAAATGCGTCATGATCTCGTCAGTAATCCCAGGGTTAGCTACACAAATTTTAAAGTTATCAATCATGGCAAATTATATTCTATATAACGAAACAAAAAACAAATATTCAATTAATAATATATTTTTCAAAAACATATATTTTTTATCGATTTTAGATAATCTAGGAAGAAGATTCACCTTCGATTTTTTCACATCTTTTTCCACCATATCCAGGAGGACACGTGCACACGGCAGACCGGTGGTGATTTGAAGTCATGCCGCAGGTTCCTCCGTTTAGACAGAAATACTGCCTGTACGGTTTCCTACACTGCCGATACTGGCAATAAAGACCTGTATGATAGTTTATAAAGTTATATTGTAAACGTTTTGTTAACATAAAGATTTTATAACTACTATTTGGAAATCGTACTAAGATAGGCTGGGGAAAATGACAAAAATTTCCAAATGACTGATGCATGAAAAAGATAAATTGGTAAAAAAAACGGTTTTTAGCGTTATAAGCTTTCAGATTTATCGCTGAGCCAATAATAAAGTCTTCAATATTTTAATTAAAAAAAACTTTAAAAAATAACAGATAACTTAATGGGAGGATGTTTTATTTGTTTGTTGTTAAGCACGAAGCTAAACAATGAGCTATTTGTACTCTTCTCACAGTGAGTATCGAAACCAGATTTTTAACCTTATAAGTTCTCAGACTTGTCGCTGAGCCACTGGGAGGCAAGGAGTGAAGACTACGAGAAAATAAAACCAGAAAGCTGATAAGTACACTTTTATTGACAAATGTAGGGAAGGTTTTTCAAACTTTTGTTTTTACCAACTTAGTTCATTTTGTGTTGTTGTTTTATCGTTTTCTCTGCCTTCTTTTATCCTAAGTCTTGTTTTAAAATAGCAAGAAATATTTCCGTAATTACTGTTTGTTCAACGCTAGGGTTTCATTAATGGATAATTAAAAATTTTCAGTTCATTTCATTCAAGATATTCTATCCTATCAAGCCAAATATTACAATTGTCGATATTCTATCCTATCAAGCCAAATATTACAATTGTCGATATTCTATCCTATCAAGCCAAATATTACAATTGTTGATATTCTATGCTATCAAGCCAAATATTATAATTGTTGATATTCTATCCTATCAAGCCAAATATTACAATTGTCGATATTCTATGCTATCAAGCCAAATATTATAATTGTTGATATTTTATCCTATCAAGGCAAATATTATAATTGTTGATATTCTATGCTATCAAGCCAAATATTATAATTGTTGATATTCTATGCTATCAAGGCAAATATTATAATTGTTGATATTCTATGCTATCAAGCCAAATATTACAATTGTTGATATTCTATGCTATCAAGCCAAATATTATAATTGTTGATATTCTATTCTATCAAACCGAATATTAGAATTGTTGATATTCTATCGTATCAAGCTAAATATTAGAATTCTTGATATTCTATCCTATCAAGCCAAATATTACAATTGTTGATATTTTATCCTATCAAGCCAAATATTACAATTGTTGATATTCTATCCTATCAAGCCAAATATTATAACTGTTGATATTCTATCCTATCAAGCCAAATATTATAATTGTTGATATTCTATCCTATCAAGCCAAATATTATAATTGTTGATATTTTATCCTCTCAAGCCAAATATTACAATTGTTGATATTTTATCCTATCAAGCCAAATATTATAATTGTTGATATTCTATCCTATCAAGCCAAATATTATAATTGTTGATATTCTATCCTACCAAGCCAAATATTAAAATTGTTGATATTCTATGCTATCAAGCCAAATATTATAATTGTTGATATTCCATCCTATCAAGCCAAATATTACAATTGTTAATATTCTATGCTATCAAGCCAAATATTATAATTGTTGATATTCTATCCTATTAAGCCAAATATTGCAATTGTTGATATGCTATCCTATCAAGCCAAATTTTATAATTGTTGAAATTTTATCCTATCAAGCCAAATATTATAATTGTTGATATTCTATCCTATCAAGCCAGATATTATAATTGTTTATATTTTATCCTCTCAAGCCAAATACTACAATTGTTGATATTCTATCCTATCTAGCCAAATATTACAATTGTTCTAGGATGCTTTATTTCGAGGAGAAGAAATAAGGAATACAAAATTCTTAGAAAGTAATTACCTGTATGTCGAGAAGAACAAGCACACATGTAATTGTTCTCATGCGGGATACATCTTCCTTTGTTTTGACATTTGTTGTGTAAACAAGCGTCGATTTCTAGGAAAATAGAAGAAAAATGTCACATTTCTTCTCTGATATTAGAGTTCACATATAGATGTGTCACAATAAACATAAAAATCATTGTGTCGCTTAGACGAGCTACGTTTACTCGAGCTTGATTCAGTGAGGAATTGTATATAAACATTTAGAAAATACTTTAAAGATAAATAAAAACAGGCTAATGCTTTTAATTAACTCATGTATATCTGGAAAGACAAGTGCTTTCACTTGCCTTTAAGAATGTGAAATAACGAACAGATTTATATATATATGTATATATATATATATATTCCTCCATGTAATACTGATGCAAAAATCATTTCCTAAAGATAAATTAGATGAATCTTACCTATTTTCTTTTCACAGTGAAGTCCGGTAAATTCAGGTGGACACATGCAGCCTAGAACGCCAGTGAAGTACAGACTGCAAGAACCCCCATTGTAGCAGAACCGTTCTGGACAATAAGGCACTTGACACTCACGACCTACGTGGGAATATTTCAATACCTGGCTTATGTAACTGAAAAACGTGTCCACTCATTCGGTTGGTAATTGAATTTCTTGAAAGAAATTAATTATGGAGTAGGGTGTGCATGACTCCTCGTTTGCTGATATCATAGAGATACATTGTAACATTTTACAAGAATTGTCTTCGTCTTTAAATTGTTAAGCTTAGTCATTACGCAAGGTTGAGTTCGTTATATTAAAACTATTCTGAAGCATTACTACATCCTTCACGTCCGGTCACGCTATATGTGACGACTATACATACTGACAATAGCCCTGCAACGTAGTTTCCAATAAAAATGGCTCCGCCGTAAGGCTGTCGTGTCCGAAGCACGCCACTCTACCCTGCTTGGTTTCCATAATCCATCTAGTGTACAAGAACGACAGTTTCCCAACATTCGTTTCAACAGTTTGATAAGAAAAAAATCAAACATGTCTTTGTATGAAATAGCATGCCTACCTGTTTTATTTTCTAGCTGTTGCAAGTATGAGACCGTTGATTGGAAGCCTTATCTTGGTGAACCTATTAACTTTTAACCTGTTAACTTTTAAATGTACAAAACCGGATTTTTTGTGAGGTACAAACTCACTACAAAAGGTCCTGAATATTGGTCTGATAATAAGCTAAGATCACCTTGACCTTTTTATCCACTCTCCTGGCGCAGTATCCAGCGATGCTCATGAATCACTTCAAAAAAAGTTGCGTAACATGCCGTGTACCACTTTTGCGTTTTTGCTCACCCAATTATTACCCGAGTCTTGTTACAGTTATCAAGATACACATGCGCTCCGCTGATTGTCACCACGTGCTGCAACTTCATATATTTTTCTACAGTTAGAATTCCTTTCTCGTGCGCACGTGACTTGTATTGTGTACTGTTGTCTTGCGCACGTGGATGGCTTTTGCCACTGACCTTTGTATTTTTGTATTCTCACCCGTTACAAGACGTTATACCTTGCGTACCACAGGTTAAGTACGATTTATTGCAAATTTCTATTTGGTTTGTTCTGGTGCTCTAAGTTGATCCATATTCCATTGTTTTAGAATGACATTAAGTAAAAGGGATATCACTATCTTGAAAATCACAAATCTCCGATATGAGCGCTTTTTTATGATCTGAGAGTTTGAATATTTTGCGTCAGAGAGGGCTGTTACATCCCCAAATATAGGTCAAATTGTAGTTCTAATACATTCCGTTCCGCTACGACTTTATGCAAACAGTGGCTGTCACGTAATTTTCAAATTTGCAAATTCAAAATGGTTTTCACATAACGTACTCAACCCCTATAAATAAGTCCATGAATCCAGTTCTTGGTATCCAGTACAAGTCTCCAGAGAACCAAATTATAACAAATTGTAAAATCACCAAATATGAAGTATACGTAATTTTATAATAAGAAACAAGAGTAAAATATTTGTGATTGACATTTTAGACAAATGACTTACATAGTTTATATAACTTAATGACATTTTCACCTACTGCCTTGCTTGAAGCAGCAATCCTTTACCTATTTAACCAGACACACTTTCTTCCAAATTTAAAAATATATCAAATTTAAGTTATAAAATTATAATGGACTTACCTGACTAGAAGTATTTTCAACAACTCATGTTTATTCTTTCTTTTGTTTTTATTTCGCACAAAGCTATACGAGGGCTAACTGCACTAGCCGTCCCCAATTTAGCAGTAAAAGACTAGAGGGAAGGCAGCTAGTCATCACCACCCACGCTCGAACTTTTGTGCTACTTTTTTTACCAACGAATAGTGGGATTGATCATCACATTATAATGCCCCCAGAGCTGAAAGGGCGAGCATATTTGGTGGGACGGGGATTCGAACCCGCGACCCTCAGACTACGAATCAAGCGCCCTAACCACCTGGCCTAGTCGGGCCATCTCATGTTTATAACCTTGCACTTGGAGTATACATAGACAGAACTTGGGTCAGACTTTTGGTAGTCCGCCGGATTGTGAGCGCGAGGATCCATAGGTTGTGTCTTCCTGATACAAAATTGCGCTCCGCACTTTGCCGATAATATTTGACTCATTGCAGCCTATTGTTAGTATTTTCCTCAAAGGCTTTATTTTTTATTAACCGTATTTTGTACAAAATTCCATATATATTTGCTTAAACACGAATCTATTATTTTCAATTGCGTCTGTACTGACCGTTCTTTTTTTAGATAACCTATCCATTAATTTGACTTCAAGTCATTAGAACCACCTTTACTCGTTGTTCTTTCTTTTCAAACCATACTTACTCTTTACTGTTTGATAATTTCAAACTTTTCTTCTTGTTTAGCTGTTCGCTATGAAGTGTGACTTGACACTTTAGCCTATGGCTTTACAAATATACATACTAACTGCTTGGTTTAACTTTACAGGCGAATATAATTTTCACTGTCTTTTTTGTATGTATCTTATACGTTAGCACTATCTCTGGGTGGATTGGCCTTGACTGTATGTGGCCAAACTTGCCCGTGGGCCCTTACTGCATATGACAGGTCTTATACTCTGGGCCTGTCTGTATCTAGATAGACTTTTCCTGTTCATAAATAACTGGATTTGCAGACTGAAATTGGCTGTACATAACTAGACTCGCAGGCTGGCCTTGACTGTACATAACTGGGCTTATTTTCTGGCCATAACTATGTGCACTTGCCTGTTTACTAGCCTTATCTATATGATGGAAGTTTCACACTAGCCTTGCTTCAACCTATGGTCATATATACTCGCTTGTCTTATTTATATATTCTTACTTGATCTTTAGCCTTAAACTTCTATATGTACTTCCTATATCTTTTATAACTGTGCCTTATGGATGCCTTCAGTTTTATTAAGGTAGCAGCTTGTTAGCCTTACCTTTCCAGCCACACGAACGTGAATTTACTTGCCTTACAATGAGTCCATTGACTGAAAGTTCATAACCAAACACTGTCTTTACTTTTATACCCATACCTGTCAGTGTTCTTAATCGCTGAGCTTACCTCTGTAGCCATGCCTACACTGGCACCTATAGCTATCCCTTCCATCACGAATACAAAAGCCGCCATTTTTACAAGGGTTTGGTTTACAGACATCTCTATAAGCTTGTTCTCTCACAGCTTCTGGTAAAGCTAGTCGAGATCTGACAGAAACAGCTAAAAAACAACAACAATGTTTTAGCTACAACAATCGATTGGTTAGAGAATTGGATAGAAACAGTTAAATACAGGCACAGTGCTTTACGTACAACAGTCGAATAATTGACTTAATATTCAGAACAGTTAAAAATATAGTTAAGAATAAAATAAGATAATTAACATACATAAATGAGTTTGCTTTTCTCATTGCCCTTAATCTTCAATATACTACACTCTCTTCACTAAATTGTCTAGAAATATGTTTTATAACTGAAACATTAGAATTATATTTAATCAACTTAAAGAAAATGATATATAGCTCAGTTAAGAAAGGAAAAATAGGAGTTATTACTTCTTTATATAACTTTTTTATATCACTAATTAACTAAGACATAGAATTACATTTATAACCTCATTCTTTTGCATTGGAATATGTCATTTTAAAAGTATTGTTCATGATCTTGTTCTCACTAGGTGGTGTTCCACAACAATACCTCTAAATTCCATTATTTGAATGCGGCTACGTCTACTACTTGATCATGTACAAGCACACATTGTTGTTTTTTAAACTATGTTTTCGCTGCTAGTTGTTCTGAGTCTACTATCATGATCGGTTTAAACACCAAAAGCTGGCGAAGCATTATAAATCAACCAACAGGCCTAAAATTGTAGGTGTACTGTTTTCTAATGATTTTCTAGTTTGCGGCATTTAAACTGTGGTATACTATATATATAAATGGTGTTTTAGATACTTTTTTGCTTTTCATCGTCCACCCTCAGCTTACGAGTTCAGGTATTGACGAAATGTCTTTTGGGCAGTGACTTATGGGAGACAGAAGAAAGAGCTGAAATGTTACTGTTTTACACGCCAACATAGTAACAAAACTGTGAAAAAATAAAAGAAAAACAGGTGTAGTTAACGTGATTTGTGTCAAATGTTATTACAGTCGTGAGCAGTCTTCTATTAAAGACACTGTGTTTATGAGAACTTATATTATATAATTAGCCAATTTTTATGGAAGGATATGCTGAAGGGTTCGGTAAATATTAACAGTTAAAATGGGAAAGTCTTAATGGGGCGTCAAATGAAAAAATAAGTTATGTCACGGGGTATTAAATGGAACAAAGGAGTTGGGATATGATAAAAGGGTCATAAGTGAAATCAATAAATAAAGTCCATAGATGCTGAAGCGCTTGTCAAGTGAAAACAACAAATTTTACCTTTGCAGTCTGATCAAGCTCGGAAACCAGTGTTTTATATTGTTAGGATATGGTACAGTGTCTACCTTTGCAGTCTGATCAAGCTCGGAAACCAGTGTTTGATATTGTTGGGATATGGTACAGACACTGTACCATATCCTAACAATATCACACGCTGGTTCCCGAGCTTGATCAGATTGCAAAGGTAAACACTACCTTTGCAGTCTGATCAAGCTTAGGAACCAGTGTTTGATATTGTTAGGATATGGTACAGTGTCTACCTTTGCAGTCTGCTCGAGTACGGGAACCTGTGTTTGATATTGTTAGGATATGGTACAGTGTCTACCTTTGCAGTCTGCTCGAGTACGGGAACCTGTGTTTGATATTGTTAGAATATGGTACAGTGTTTACCTTTGCAGTCTGATCAAGCTTAGGAACCAGTGTTTGATATTGTTAGGATATGGTACAGTGTCTACCTTTGCAGTCTGCTCGAGTACGGGAACCTGTGTTTGATATTGTTAGGATATGGTACAGTGCTTACCTTTGCAGTCTGATCAAGCTTAGGAACCAGTGTTTGATATTGTTAGGATATGGTACAGTGTCCACCTTTGCAGTCTGATCAAGCTTAGGAACCAATGTTTGATATTGTTAGGATATGGTACAGTGTCTACCTTTGCAGTCTGATCAAGCTTAGGAACCAGTGTTTGATATTGTTAGGATATGGTACAGTGTCTACCTTTGCAGTCTGATCAAGCTTAGGAACCAGTGTTTGATATTGTTAGGATATGGTACAGTGTCTACCTTTGCAGTCTGCTGGAGTTCTGGAACCAGCGTGTGATATTGTTCCACGCGGACACGATTCACATTGAATCTGTCCAGTCTGGTCTTGATAGTGGTTTTTTGGACATTGTTTACACTGTCCATCCTCTTCGTAGGTTCCTGTCGGGCACTCCCCTGAAAAATAAGGAAAAGTCAATTTTAAAGTAATTTAGTAATTGGTGAAATATCCAAAATCTCACAAAGATCATCTGCAGTTTCGGTTTCAACTAAGAGAAGGTGATCTATTTCAGTTAAAACAAAAAACGCGCTATTGTGTTTCACAGTTAAAAGAAAAACCATATTTGTGGAACAAACTATATTCTCTCAAACTTGAACAAAGACACTAGAAGACTGGAGGATACATATGAATGTGTTGAATTTTTTAGTAGTGAAAAATAATTTAAAAGCGTTATTTATAGTTAAAAGAGAAAGAGAGAGAGAGAAAAAGTACAGTAATGGATCAACGTAAATTCTATCAAAGTGTTCTGTCACAAAACTGCTCGTCCTTTCAGCCGCTGAAGCGTTATATGTGACAGTCAATCCTACTGTTTGTTGGTAAAGAGTAGCTTAAGAGTTGGTGGTGGGTGGCGTTAACTAACTGCCTTCCCTCTAGTCTACCACTTCCAAATGATGGACGGCCTTCGAGTAGCTTTGTTCAAAATTTAACAAAACATTCCACCAAAAGGCTTTTATAGAATATTAGATTCGACATTTGCATGTGTCGTCTTCAGTCCATATTTTAGTACAAATCTTCTGATAGGACATAGCTTGTTTCAAAAATGTGGTTTTTCTATTCATAATCTATGTTACATTGTTTTTGTAAAATCTACATTAATCCAGCCCAGTCTACATATCCTGATATACAGAAAAATAGAACTTAATTTTGTCATGAAAATATTTTTTACGTGTATTAATCTCTTGGTTCCGACTAAATTTATATTTGATGTATTGTTATAAAATATCTTGTGTTAAGCAGTTCTAAATAATGTCCCGAACTTAGAGCTTCATGAAAAATCGGGCCAGACGTGGTCTAGTGGTTAGCATATTGGCTGCGGATCGAAAGGTTCAAGGTTCGAGACGTAATAAGCTGCTGAACACTCCCTGTACATTCGTTTTGTGGGGGTAATGTAACAGATATGCCGCGTAAGAAGCGGACCTTCCTTCATCGTGTAATCAGTTCTAAGTTAAAGACCCGAAGAGTCTCACACTTTTTTTTCAACGTGTCGCATAATGTGCAGGTCACGATTCAAAATACCAATGCTTTGAAAAATCAAATTTCTCAAAAAACTAATTAGGTAGAGCACTCTTTAGTCCAGAAGTGATACGTTAAGAACGAAACAGTAAGAGAAAACTTACGGCATTTATCTGTATCGATGTCTACAACAAAGCCACGTTCTTGACAGATGAGATTAAAGTGTGTATCGTTAAAAGATTCTACCACTATGTTAGCACCAGAATTCTGTAGTTCCTGTTTAAACTCTGGATCCGAGGTTATAATCCGCTGGGTCTCAGACTGAATGGTCTCAATTAATGTCACGACGTTTTCATGTAGGTCATCTCCATCTGGTTCATATGCCGCCTGGAAATATGAGTGCAACAATTGAAAGAACAGCCAACCAATTAAATGTGACGAAAATAATTAACAATTAAGCTAAAATCTGAAATTTTATAAGAGCAATTTTATCATAACTGTAAAAATAAAGAACAAGATAACGTCAATAGGAAATCAGCACATCAGAATTAAGCCTAATCTTCAACAATACCACGATCATTATCTCAAACACAACCATATCATTATCTCAAACACAGCCATATCATTACGTCAAACACAACCATATCATTACCTCAAATACAGCCATATCATTACGTCAAACATAACCATATCATTACCTCTAACGTCAAACACAACCATGTCTTTACCTCAAATACAGCCATATCATTACCTCAAACACAGCCATATCATTACGTCAAACCTAACCTATTACTACCTCAAATACAACCATATCATTACGTGAAATACATCCATATAAATACCTCAAATACAGCTATATCATTACCGCAAACATAGCCATATCATTACGTCAAACACAACCTGTCATTACCTCAAACACAACCATATCATTACGTCAAACACAACCATATCATTACCTCAAATACAGCCATATCATTACGTCAAACACAACCTATCATTACCCCAAACACAACCACATCATTACCTCAAACACAACCATATTATTACCTCAAATGCAGCCATATAATTACGTCAAACATAACCATATCATTACCTCAAACATAACCATATCATTACCTCTAACGTCAAACTCAACCATGTCTTTACCTCAAACACAGCCATATCATTACGTCAAACATAACCTATTACTACCTCAAATACAACCATGTCATTACGTGAAATACATCCATATAAATACCTCAAATACAGCTATATCATTACCCCAAACATAACCATATCATTACCTCAAAGATAGCCATATCATTTCGTCAAACACAGCCATATCATTATCTCAAACACAGCCACATCATAACCTCAAACACAACCCTAACATTATGTCAAACACAACCATATCATTACCTCAAACTCAGTCATATCATTATGTAAAACACAACCATATCTTTACCTCAAACAAAACTATAACATTACGTCAAAATCAACCATATCATTACGTCAAACACAATATATCATTACGTCAAATACAGACAGATCATTACCTCAAACACAACCATATCATTATGTCAAACAAAACCATATCATTACGTCAAACACAACCATATCATTACCTCAAACACAGCCATATTATTACCTCAAACACAACCATAACATTACCTTAAACACAACCATATCATTACCTCAAACACAACCATATCATTATGTCAAACGCAAGAATATCTTTACACACCAGAGAACTTCTGTATGGCTTCTGGTACTCCTTTGTGTACTGTCAGTAAGAAAACACAAGATTTAACGATATTGTGTACTTTCAATAAGAAGA
>NW_013670442.1:60686-61770 GCF_000517525.1 Limulus polyphemus | reverse complement strand
CACAACCATATCATACCTCAAACACAGCCATATTATTACCTCAAACACAACCATAACATTACCTTAAACACAACCATATCATTACCTCAAACACAACCATATCATTATGTCAAACGCAAGAATATCTTTACACACCAGAGAACTTCTGTATGGCTTCTGGTACTCCTTTGTGATCCAGCACCTTGATACTCACGAGGGCTTGCTGAGATGCAGAATCTGTTGGCCATTCAGCTTTCCTGTCACGTAGACACTATGCGTGTTTGCCATTTTACACTTAGCTGTTGGGATTTTCACGATGGGGGTTGGTGGGCATTCCTCAACACCAACCACTACTGGTTTCCCGAAGCTGACATGTTGGTAAAAATTCTTCTTACACTGGCTCTTCACATGTCCTTTCTCTCCACAGTTCCAACAACCTTTCTGGGTAGTAGCGTTTCCTGTCATGGCATCTTTCCTGTGTTGAAGTTGCCAGCATTGAGCTCTCTTGTGCCTAGGTTTATTACAGTGCCAGCAAAGTCCCTCAAACTTCTCTGAAAGCTGCCCTTTTCTGGCCTTGAATCCTGACGACAGTACCAACCTTGGTACCACTGTGCTGGATTTAACGTAGGATTCGAATTCAAGAGCTCTGCATAGTAGAGGGTTCTGCTTGCTTTACTTGTATCTTCAGTTGTGGACTGTCCAAGACGTCTATAAACTGATCCTTCAGCAACAACTTGAGGACATCAGGTGGTGTAGTTGGGTAGGCCTTGTGTGCCATACTTTCTAAATCCTGTGCCAGCTCGTGCAGGCTCTCCCCTTTAGCACGGACTCTAGTCCTAAACCTAGCCCAGTAGACTTTGGACTAATTTTGAGTTCCATACCTGATTTCTAGAGCCGCTACCAGTTCCCTATAGTTGTGCCTATCGTCTGCTAACAACTGTTCAAGTATTTCCAGTAGTTGTCCTTTCAGGCTCGTTGCCAGGCACACTGCTTTCTGCTCCTCTGTCCATCCATTCATTTCTGCCAGGAGCTCAGATTGTGCTCTATCTGCTTCCCATGGTGCTTTCCCATCGAATTCCCGTGGCTTCCTACGTACTAGATCACC
>NW_013670442.1:56276-60404 GCF_000517525.1 Limulus polyphemus | reverse complement strand
TGTACTTCATGCTGATGTTGTACTCTCTCTCCTTGTTCTTCTTACCACGGTTGCTGACTTTCCCGCAACTGTTGGAGACTTCCTTCCTGTTTCTTTTCTCGTTCTTCTTGTTTCCTTTCTTGTTCCAGTTGCCACTGGTGCTGGTTTTCTTGCCTCTGCTGTAGTCTCTCTTCTTGTTTATTTTCTTTCTCCTCCAACCACTGCTGTAGTCTCTCTTCTTTTTTCTTTCCTTTCTCCTCCAACTACTGCTGTAGCCTCTCTTCTTGTTTCTTTTCTTTCTCCTCCAACCACTGCTGTAGTTTCTCTTCTTGTTTCTTTTCTTTTTCCTCCAATCACTGCTGTAGTCTCTCTTCTTGTTTATTTTCTTGTTCTTCTTGTTTCTTTTCTTTTTCCTCCAACAACTGCTGTAATCTCTCTTCTTGTTTCTTTTCTTTTTCCTCCAATAACTGCTGTGAACTCTCTTCTTGTTTATTTTGCTGTTCGAGCTGCCACTGTTGCAGGTTTTCTTGCCATTGCTGTTGTGTTTCTTCTTGTTTCTTTTCTTTTTCCTCCAACCACTGCTGTGATCTCTCTTCTTGTTTATTTTGCTGTTCGAGCTGCCACTGTTACAGGTTTTCTTGCCACTGCTGTTGTCTCTCTTCTTGTTTCTTTTGCTGTTCTTGTATTGCTGCTATCAAATCTGCTAAGTTGTAGTTTGATTTGCCACTTCTCGTTTCCATCTTTCTTTTCTTTCTTTCTGTCCTATTCTCTGACACCAATTTGTTACGTAGGTGCTTGTTTGTTTGTTTCCAGTAGAAATTCTTTCCGAGGATCTTCAGCAATACAAGTCCTTTTTGATTAAACCAGTTTATTCTTCCTCGATACAAACTTTTAGTACACAGTAGTTCCACAATAAGTACGTTTCTCGTCACTTTAAACTTAACAAACTTTATAATACACGCTATAAATCACAGCGATTCACAATCTCGATAATTTCGCTCTCGACGAGTGCAAAACACACACTTTATGGCTCATTAGATCGAAACTAACAGAATAAAAACATTACACGGAACTCAAAGTAACTAATGCTCTCTCTTCATTCATATTCTCGCTGGCTTTCTCAGCCAGGCTTGTATACTAAAGAAGAGGGCATCTCGAACACACTCGGACGCTATCAGTGCCAAGGCGCCAGCAGCGTCATGTGACTTCCGCTGTCGTAACAATATCTTTACCTCAAATACAGACAGATCTTTATCTCAAACACAACCATATCATTACCTCAAACACAGCCATATCATTACGTCAAACACAACCATATCATTACATCAAACACAAGAATATCTTTACTTTAAACACAACCATAACATTACGTGAAATTGAACCATATAATTACGTGAAACATAACCATATCATTACGTCAAACACAACCATATCATTACGTCAAACACAACTATATTACTACGTTAAATACAGACAGATCTTTATCTCAAACATTACGTCAAACACAACCAAATCATTACCTCAAACACAACCATAACATTACGTCAAATTCAGCCATATCATTACGTCAAACATAATCATATCATTACGCCAAACACAACGATATCATTACCTCAAACACAATCATATCTTTACGTCAAACACAACTATCTTTACTTCAAATACAGACAGATCTTTATCTCAAACACAACCATATCATTATATCAAACAAAGCCATATCATTACGTCAAACACAACCATATCATTACCTCAAACACAACCATATCTTTACCTCAAATACAGACAGATTTTTATCTCAAACACAACCATATCATTACGTTTTGCACAGTTAATACAATTCTAATACAAGTTATACTCTAATAATCTTTATGCAGAATAAACTACATACTGTAAAATTATATTACAACATTATTAGTTTATCCAAATACATTTAATAAAACTTTCAATTTATTAATATGTGACTTGTTTTGCACTTATTTTAAAATCAAAACATATTACAATGGTTTTATTTACTTGATTTCATAGATAACACAATCTACATTATTCATTTTGTAACTTCTATGACATCTTTCAGTTAGCAGATTTAAACTTCCACGATATGATCTTCATATTATAACGCACCCACGGCTGAAAGGGCAAGAATGCTCAATGGTGAGATTTGAACCCGCACCCCACCGATTGAGAGTTGAGTGTCCTAACCATGAGGCCATGACAGGCCCCTTTCTAAAGGTCATTGTTTTTATTTATTTGTTATTAAATACAAAACTACGCAACGAACGAAAAATAATATAATAAGTGTTTCGTTTCCAAAAATACATTAGCGTTATTAAGTTATCATGTTCCATTTTAAAGAATTGTTGCATTAGATACACGTAACATGGAAAAGTAAGAGTCCATCTATCTGTAACAAAAGTTTCAGTTTCGGATTTTTTTATGTAAAATTACACAGCGAGAGTAAATTAAAAGGAAGATAAATATATGTTAACCTTAACGGTCCAGGTAGTTTCCAGGGCTGGTTTCTTTCCAACCAGTCCTTCAGAACACACGAACGTGAATGTATCACACTGAATTTGTTTACAGGTGATTCTGTTCCTCTCCAACAGCCCTCGCTTAATAACGTTCATCAGCAGGCCAATGGTATCGTAATCGGAACAGTCTTGAACAACAGCCGCAAACTTGACTGCCGCTTCTATCATTGTCCTTGACAGCTCAGCTAAGTAACATCATTTTTAGGTTAGGAAGTGGCCCGATAATATATATAACACCAATTGTTGTGAAATAAACTTGTAGATTACGTACTTACAGTAAGGTTATAGCAACCGGATTTCAACCATTGTCATAGCTAATAGTCCACACGATTACCTACGCCTAATTATTAACTAGTTACTAATTTGCTTTTATTTTTTATTGATTAATGATCACTAGGTAGTTGTTAGTCCTACGTTGGAATAATGATCACTAGGTAGTTGTTAGTCTTACGTGTGACTAATGATCACTCGGTAGTTATTAGTCCTACGTTTGATTAATGATTACTAAGTACTTGTTAGTCCTACGTCTGATTAATGACTACTAGGTAGTTGTTAGTCCTACGTGTGATTAATGATCACTAGGCAGTTGTTAGTCCTACGTTTGATTAATGATCACTAAGTACTTGTTAGTCCTACGTGTGATTAATGATCACTAGGCAGTTGTTAGTCCTACGTGTGATTAATTATCACTAGGTAGTTGTTAGTCCTACGTTTCGGCTGCTAATATGATCCCCTCTTCAGGGAAGACCCGAGAAGGAGTATATCTATAGTGGTAGTGGCCGGGATTCGAACCTAAATCTTCATGATAGAATGGTTGATATATTAATATATTTGAGTGTTTTCAAGAGGGGTATCTAGGTTTGGCTAACGTCTTGGCTTAGTGTGTTATCAGTTCAGTTAGGGGGATCTAGAAGGCATATTTTTTTTCTCACTTTGTCGTTCATATCCCATTATTTTAGTGTTATTCCAGTTTAGTAACTCGCATTATGGGCTATTGAAAATAGATCGGTATAATAAGGTATTCTATATGAAGAACACAGATTAAACCCCCCGAGTAATGTAAAAACGGGTGTCTTAGACTGCTGAATGTTTGTAATACCGAAAATAAATCAGACGAGTGGATAGCACAGTATCTTTTTTAACCAAAGAGACCCAGATTCGAAATCCGGTCACTACCAACACAGAAACAGTCGTTTTCAGAACCTCTAAAGATAAAAAACTAGTTGGTAATTAACAAAAAGCAACTAATTAATTATTAGACTTAGGTGATCGAATAGGCCGTTAATCTTGACAGCGATTGTAGTATGGGCAATGTTTTGACCAAGTTGCAACAGTGAGTACTTTTGTCATAATGCTGGATTGTATTTATATGTTACAGTCACGCTTCTCACTTAGATATCTTGTTAAGTATCATTTAAAAACACTTCTTTTCTGGTTGTTTTTTAAAAATGTTATTATAACCACACTTCTTACTCAGACAGTTGATTTTTTAATTAAAAACCACATTTCTTACATGTACATTTTGTAAATGTTTTTATTAAAACCACGCTTATTACCAACACAGTTTGTTCAAACATGTTATTGGTTATTAAAACCACACTCCTTACCAACACAGTTTGTT
>NW_013670442.1:50535-55537 GCF_000517525.1 Limulus polyphemus | reverse complement strand
TTGGTGTTCCAATTATCCCTTAAGGAACTAGTGGTAATAAACACGTTTTCAATTGTTTGGTGTTCCAATGATCCTTTAAAGAGTTAGCCTTGTAATAAATACGTTTCCAATTGTTTGTTGTTCCAATGATCCCTTAAGGAACTAGTGGTAATAAACACGTTTTCAATTGTTTGGTGTTCCAATGATCCTTTAAAGAGTTAGCCTTGTAATAAATACGTTTCCAATTGTTTGGTGTTCCAATGCTCCTTTAAAGAGTTAGCCTTGTAATGTATTTATTACAAGGCTAACTCTTTAAAGGACCATTGGAACATCAAACAATTGGAAACGTATTTATTGGAACACCAAACAATTAAAAACCATTGGAACAACAAACAATTGGAAACGTATTTATTTCAAGGCTAACTCTTTAAAAGATCATTGGAACACCAAACAATTGGAAACGTATTTATTACAAGGCTAACTCCTTAAAGAATCATTGGAACACCAAACAATTGCAAACGTATTTATTACCACTAGTTCCTTAAGGGATAATTGGAACACCAAACAACTGAAAACGTATTTATTACCACTAGTTCCTTAAGGGATAATTGGAACACCAAACAACTGAAAACGTATTTATTACCACTAGTTCCTTAAGGGATTATCCCTTAAGGAACTAGTGGTAATAAACACGTTTTCAATTGTTTGGTGTTCCAATGATCTCTCCCGCTACAAACCTGGGTTTCTTCACCTGAGCTACAGTACTTGCGGCTACTAAAGTGTGATTGGTGCAATCCAAAGGTTTAGGAGGATATGCCTCTAGAGGAATGACCAAACACAACAGTCTTAAAATTTATATAAAAATAATTTCTGTTTAATTTATTTAACTTTATGAAGTTAACAAATTTATCTGATCATTTGTCAGTAATGACTCAGTTAATATTCAGATACGAGAAATAATATATTTAATGTTCCGTTATCAGTAGTGACTAATATAGTCTTCAATTTTCAGTAATGATTCGTTTATTGGTCAGTCGTCAGTTATGAATATTTTAATATTCAATTAATAGTAATGCCTCGCTTAATGCTAAGTTATCAGTAATGATTTGTATAATGTTCATGTATCACAAATGACTTGTTTTAAGACTAGATTGAAGGTTCACGCCTATGTTGGACATTTACTAGTGAATGGTATAGAATATATTACACGAAGGTTTTAACAAATCATTGTTCCAGTAGAAGGTTTACACCAAAGCTAGTTTCGGCACAGTAATAAGGAACAGAGAGAATATATACTAGATAATAGTTTACACCAATGCTAGTTTCGGCACAGTAATAAGGAACAGAGAGAATATTTACTAGATAATAATTTACACCAATGCTAGTTTCGGCACAGTAATAAGGAACACAGAGAATATTTACTAGATAATAGTTTACACCAAAGCTAGTTTCGGCACAGTAATACGGAACACAGAGAATATTTACTAGATAATAGTATTTTATGCTATCACCTCGTTTTATTTAGGTGTGCGATGAAAAAAAATTATAAGTGAGCAGTGTAGAGATGTTTTTGTATTACCAATAAGAAAGAGTTTCTTTGTGATATCTTACACATTGGAATAGTCTAAGTATAACGTTACTAAACTCTTGAAAACGTGTTTATTACCACTAGTTCCTTAAGAGATCATTGGAACACCAAACAATTGAAAACGTGTTTATTACCACTAGTTCCTTAAGATTAACACAGTTTGTTCAAACATGTTATTGTTATCAATAACCACACTTCTTACTCAAGTAATTAGAAACATAGTTACTGTAACGCATTACTTACCAAGACAGTCCGGTAAACTTTGGATCTTGTGGACTTTCTGGAAATCCCACGTGTCTTGAATCAGATCACATTCCACGTAACCACGCTGGAGAAGAAACAGATTTGGTGGCATTGAAAACCCACTCTGACATTTCAGTTCACATTTGATCATCGAGTGATTGACTCGACACTGGATGTAACCATTGGCTGGAGAATTCAGAGGATCACAACTTCTTCCTTGAAGAAGAGGTAAAATTAGGTTAATTACTGTCGTTTAGCACGGATTTAATACATTACAAAACACCCATTGCACAGAACAAGATATACTAAAAATTATTTTTCTCCTATGATTTATTACCATGCTCTTACCTGCTACTTAAAACAGTCAAAACTGAGAAGGAAATGTTTTTTTTTTCCTTTAAGTTTTGACAAGATAAATATGTTAAAAGTATTTCTTTTGGACCACTCCTCTTGGTGAAAACAGTTTCTTCTTTAATATGTTAATCAAGGCTTAACTGAAACTCATTTTTCATTCCTTACGCTTGCAGTGATAATCCACAAAATGAAGACATAAACATTAACATCAAAGAGTAGATACCCTGAGAATTTGACAAAGGATGTGTTTAGTAGTGGTAAGTTCCAGAATCTTTAATGATCATGTTACATAAAGGGAGCTTCTGTTAAAAATAATTTACGTTAAACTTTATATAGGAAACAAATAAGCTTATTTCCCTTTACAGTAAATTTTGGGAAGAAATATAGTTTGGTGGAAGTTAATATCCTTGTTTATCTGCTTTACAGGAAATGGCATGGTTCTCGTTTTCCATTTTAGTAGCATTTAACTGATTTTTAAAAATATTTTAAAGAAGAAAAACAGCGTCAAATATTTTATATATAGTGACCCTGCTAACATGCTGCTTAATCAAAGTTTATATTCACCCCCAGTATCCTGCTAACATGCTGCTTAATCAAAGTTTATATTCATCTCCAGTATCCTGCTAACATGCTGCTTAATCAAAGTTTATATTCATCCCCAGTATCCTACTAGCATGCTGCTTAATCAAAGTTTATATTCACCCCCAGTATCCTGCTAACATGCTGCTTAATCAAAGTTTATATTCACCCCAGTATCCTGCTAACATGCTGCCCGCTTAATCAAAGTTTCTATTCACCCCCCAGTAACCATTACTGTTCTCTAAGATGAGAGGTTAAAACTTACGAGTGCTACTGTCAGTTCTTCCCAGATCCTCGACAATGATATTGTATTTACAAGAAGTGAAAGTTCTCAGTTCTGGGTCGGTAGCATGACAGAGATTTTCATGGACGCCATGTTGAGGGATATAAGACAAGGAGCAGTTTACGACAGCAGCATCTCCCCGGACTGTTACAAATTGAGGAGGCTTTATCACTAATGAGTCTGGTTTATTAGTCTCAAATTCTTCATCCTCACAAGCTCCCTTTTCTGGTTCTGGGACCACCCTCTCTGAAAAGGTTGAAATATTTGAAAATGCTGGTATCAAAATCTATATAATATAATTCTCAAAGGAAAACAGTTAAAATATCATCCACAATTACTTGAAGTTAGTTTTATTATTAATTATCACTTGTAAAGATTTATTAGTATAAAACCAGTTTTGAAGAGACGAGAACATGCTTCGTAGTGTGTTATTCCTTCAACTCCGAATCATATTGTCGTGAAAGACCCTCAATTCGTTAAATGTCGAGATTAACTATCGGATGTTGTATGGTATTTCTCGTAATTGTAAGATGAGAGGTTAAAACTTACGAGTACTACTGTCAGTTCTTCCCAGATCCTCGACAATGACATTGTATTTACAAGAAGTGAAAGTTCTCAGTTCTGGGTCGGTAGCATGACAGATTTAGTCATTACATCTATCAACCAATCACACTGTAAAAAAATCCAAGTGTGGGGGAGGGAGAACTTTAACTTTAAGTCAAAATCGTAAAGATCAAGATTGAAAGTAAAAGGCTTACTTTTACATTCCAGGAGTTCCGTTGTATTCCAGCGGAGCGATTGAAGACACACTATTGTAGCTAGTTTAAATTGGCTTGTTGGTACAACGTATCCTGCTAGGCAGCTGTAGTAACAGATGGTTGTTATAGGGTACTTTCCGATTTCGGTTACGTTACACTCCACGTAACCATGCTTAGGTGAGGGTGGAGGGTCACAGGTTGCAGCTGAAAGTTTTAATAGCTTAATGTATTTAACATTGTTTACATGTTAAAATATTCAACTTGACTAATAATTTAGCAGTCAAGACTTATGCTAACGAATAGGCACGTTATATGATTTCATTGAGTCTTATACTAGGAACCAGATGCATAACGTAATTTCGTTTGTCTTATATTATAAACTACACATGTAATGAAATTTCGTTTGAGTCATGTATTATAAACCAGACACATAACGTTATTTCGTATGAGTCTTATACCGTAAACTAGACATGTAATGTAATTTTGTTTGAGTCGTATAATACAAATTAAACATGTAACATAAATTAATCTGAGTTTTATACTACATACATTAGTAGGAAACTCAAACCAGCCCCATCAATTAGAAATCCGAAACTAGTCACGTAATGTAATTTCTCTTGAGTTAATGCTACAAACTATATATTCATTTAAATTTTTTTGAAGAAGTTTGGTTCTTTTCACATATAAAAACAAGAACGATGTTTATATTATTGTTTTAAACTAAACACAGCTGACCTTTAACGACAATTCTGTAGGAACAAAACCCAACAGTCTGTAACTCAGGGTCAGTACTCTCACAGTTGTTGATGTACTCTCCAGGAGCCAGCTCATCCTCCAGGGTACACTCCACATCCAAATCTCCCCCATAAGGAGTGTGGTTTTAATAACCAATAACATGTTTGAACAAACTGTGTTGGTAATAAGTGTGGTTTTAATAACCAGTAACATGTTTGAACAAACTGTGTTGGTAAGAAGTACGGTTATTAATAACAATAACATGTTTGAACAAACTGTGTTGGTAAGAAGTGTGGTTATTAATAACAATAACATGTTTTAACAAACTGTGTTGATAATAAGTGTGGTTTTAATAAACAAGTCAACAAACTGTGTTAGTAAGAAGTGTGGTTTTAATAAACAATAACATTTTTGAACAAACTGTGTTGGTAAGGAGTGTGGTTTTAATAACCAATAACATGTTTGAACAAACTGTGTTGGTAA
>NW_013670442.1:48532-49791 GCF_000517525.1 Limulus polyphemus | reverse complement strand
TTATTACTACTAGTTCCTTAAGGGATAATTGGAACACCAAACAATTAAAAACGTGTTTATTACCACTAGTTCCTTAAGGGATCATTGGAACACCAAACAATTGAAAACGTGTTTATTACCACTAGTTCCTCAAGGGATAATTGGAACACCAAACAATTGAAAACGTGTTTATTACTACTAGTTCCTTAAGGGATAATTGGAACACCAAACAATTGGAAACGTATTTATTACAAGGCTAACTTATAAAAAGGATCATTGGAACACCAAACAATTGGAAACGTTTTTATTACAAGGCTAACTCTTTAAAGGATCATTGGAACACCAAACAATTGGAAACGTATTTATTACAAGGCTAACTCCTTAAAGAATCATTGGAACACCAAACACTTAAAAACGTGTTTCTTACAATGCTAACTCCTTAAAGAATCATTGGAACACCAAACACTTGAAAACGTGTTTATTACACTGCTAACTCTTTAAAGGATCACTGGAACACCAAACACTTGAAAACGTGTTTACTATGTGTTAATTCCTTAAACGATCAAAATCTTAAAAACATTATTTTAACATCAAAAATTTAAAACCTATTCAGTACAGCATTTTTCATAAGCAGAGCTAATAAAGATAAAAACGAACATTGTTTTTGAGAATATTTACTTAAACACTTTGGAGTTTGGGTGATATTCCATTGTAAATTAGGCTGGCATATTCTGGATATTAACTTTGATTGGCTGACCGGTACGACATATCCACTGTCACAGTGAAGACTACAAACTGACCCGGAGGTAAGGTCACCATGCTCTCCGGGAGTACACCGAATAGATCCATGATTCACTCTTGGTGGGCGGTTACATTGTGGTGCTGAAAAATAAATATCAGGTATAATAACATTAACAAGAAACTCAGCTTAGTCCTATCAAATAGATATACGAAACTAGTCACGTAATATAATTTCTCTTGAGTTAAATTCTACAAACTAGACACATAATGTAAGAAGTTTGGTTCTTTTCACAAAAAAACAAAAGCATTTTTTTATATTATCGTTTTAAACAAAACACAGCTGACCTTTAACGACAATTCTGTAGGAACAAAACCCAACAGTCTGTAACTCAGGGTCAGTACTTTCACAGTTGTTGATGTACTCTCCAGGAGCCAGCTCATCCTCCAGGGTACACTCCACATCCAAATCTCCCCCGTCTCCAGCTACAAACCTGGGTTTCTTCACCTGAGCTACAGTACTTGCGGCTACTAAAGTGTGA
>NW_013670442.1:31035-47637 GCF_000517525.1 Limulus polyphemus | reverse complement strand
ACCAAACACTTGAAAACGTATTTATTACAAGACTAAATCTTTAAAAAATCATTGGAACACCAAACACTTGAAAACGTATTTATTACAAGACTAAATCTTTAAAAGATCGTTGGAACATCAAACACTTGAAAACACGTTTGTTACAATACTAACTCCGTAAAGAATCGTTGGACACCAAACACTTGAAAACGTGCTTACTATGTGTTAATTCCTTAAACGATCAAAATCTTAAAGACATTATTTTAACATCAAAAATTTAAAACCTATTCAGTACAGTATTTTTCATAAGCAGAGCTAATAAAGATAAAAACGAACATTGTTTTTGAGAATATTTACTTAAACACTTTGGAGTTTGGGTGATATTCCATTGTAAATTAGGCTGGCATATTCTGGATATTAACTTTGATTGGCTGACCGGTACGACATATCCACTGTCACAGTGAAGACTACAAACTGACCCGGAGGTAAGGTCACCATGCTCTCCGGGAGTACACCGAATAGATCCATGATTCACTCTTGGTGGGCGGTTACATTGTGGTGCTGAAAAATAAATATCAGGTATAATAACATTGACAAGAAACTCAGTCCAGTCCCATCAATGTAACGAAATTATAGTTAATGTCAAAATCTAACAGATAAACTCCTAGGTCCAAGTCATTAATTCAGTTTTTTGATGATGACAACATAACTGAATCTGAAAGTTGGAGGCAATTTTGCTAAAGATAAATATTAGATGTTTATTATAAATAATTTATGCATTATTTACTAAAGGTTAATCACGTTACTCAAGGGGTAATATATATGTAAACGTATATGGTAAAACATTTAGGAATTAATTATTCGTGCTGAAAACAGACAGGTTGTAAGTTAGATATTTGGTATTGTCATATGAATTGTTTTAATCGAGTGTCAGAAAACGACAAATTGCTGAACGTTCAAAAAATAACACATTGGTTTTGGTGTACGTTAAACATCACGTAAATTATTACGGTTTTAAGACATATATATATGACGTAAAATGTATCCTAGCAACACAGTCCAGAGTCTAGATGTTTAAAAGCCATTTTAGTTTTCAGCAACATTTTCGTGGGAAGATTACTAATTTTTGTGATCATTCTAATGAATAGTTTCTTTTGCTATAATATCACGAAATGTTAATGTCTGCCCCTGATGAAGAAAGGCCTATCTTTTTCAAGTGCTCGAGTTATAGGGGTTTCTTTTTCTTTAGTCTTTAATCAATTTTTCAACCTAAATATTTTACTAACATCATAGAGGAATTAATACTTACAATTAGACTCAATAATTAAATCTGATCAACAAAAGTTAAAAGGGCTTTACAGAGGTGTTACATTGTAGAAGACAACACGAATTACCTTCCACTATTATTCCGTAATAACAAACCCCAGTGGTCAAGAGTTCAGGATCTACAGCGTCACACGTGTTGATGTATTCTCCAGGCTCTAGCTCACCCTCCAGTGTACACTCCACATCCACATCTCTGCCGTTTCCAGCTATAAACCTAGGTTTCTTTATCCGAGCAACTCCTCCTTCACTCACCAGGGTTTGGTTGGTGCAGTTCACAGGTTTTGGTGGGTAAGCCCCTTTGACAAACAGAAAAGTAGAAATCAGTTTCATGTATATAACGATATTATAGTTCATGTTCTTAGGCATCATTTGGAATACTGTCTACAGTTTTGGTCTTGTCATCGAAGGCACATAAAATGAAACAAAACGCACTTAATAGCTTTAAGAAAAATCATAATCAGAAGTATAAAAGAAACTCACTCCAACATTCGGGCACTTTCGTTATATCCCACTTCAAATCGGACAAACAAAACCTTTTTGCGATTTCTGACTGACTTGTTGGGATTACAAAGCCCTCTTCACAATCGTAGCTACAAACGGCTCCAACCGTTAAATCACCAGATTTTCCAGGTAAACAATGAACGATTCCGTGATCCACTGTCGGCGGGGGTTCACATTTTGGCTCTGAAAGTGATGGAGCAACTCAACACCAGATGGCAGCATTCATCAAGAATATTTAATCATTATTTATTTATTATTTGGAAGAGAAATATGATAAAAGACAGTTAGTATTTATCGTACGGTTCACAACCATCAGAACTAAGAATTTACTAATAATGCAGACTGTCAAGACGTTGAAACATACAAAGATTTTTCAAACTTTGACTTATGCTCTTTGACCAAACAAACTAAAATATAATAGAATAAATAACTGAATATTCTGGTTGTCTATTATTTACACATACACATCTAACCCCATAAGAAATATCATATTTTAATGGTTATGAATTGGTTGTACTGCAGTTAACACTATGCGCAAAATTCAGCCAAATGTGTACCAACGAAATAGCCTCCTGCTAAGGAAACGGAAGACGATGTAGTCATGAAAATGTGCACAAAAGTACGTTGGTGATAAGTAGATTAATAAACTATAATCATGAAGACGTGCACTGAAAAAATAGTCTTGTGTTAACTAAACAGAAGACAATGTAGTCATGAAAATGTGAACTGAAAGATTAGTCTTAGGACAAGTAAATGAGTAATATTATAGTTACGAAAAGGTGCACCTAAACGTAGTAACGTATTAAATAAACGAGAGACAGAGTTGTCATGAAATTCGTACTAATAAAGTAGTCTTGGGATAAAAAAACGAGAAAACTATAGTCTCGAAAACTTTGATCAAAAAGTAGTCTCGTGATAAATAAATAAAAATATTATAGAAATATACTATAAATATGTTTCATTGAACTTCTCACAACAAGACCTGTCAGGTCAGTCTGGGAGAATAGTGTAAGATTTCAACTATTATAGTTTAAACTCAACTTTATCTTATTGAGAGAGTACTTTACACATTTTTAAAAACGCTATCTTAATTGAATATTAATTGTTTTTTTTAGAAGAAGAAACTTAGTTTAATGTGACGTAGCTGAATTAAAAAGAACTGATGAAAACTTAGGAAACTATATAAACCAGGACTACAAAGTAAATTATTGAAAACATTATACAACTAGAAGCCCGCAACATCATAACCCAACAAAAAAGAAAACTGAAACCTATTTATAATGACAAAGCACTACATCACTAGTTAGGTACCCTTGATATAATTGGTCAAAGTATCCTCTAACAACTTATGAGATGCGATCAGCCTAGGAGATTTAGGTTACTGAACTATAAAATCATCATCACTAAAATTATGAACTACGTAGCAAATAAAAATGCTATACTATCCTACTTAGTCTCCACAACTTCTAAATAATAAACACGTCTGAAAGTTGCTAATATTAGCACTATTTTTGTTCCATGAATGCCATATTTTGGTTACTCCAAACATTGTGTATTCTGTTGTTTGTTGTTAAGCATAAAGAGCTATCTGTACTGTGCCCATCACGGGTATCGAAACCTGGTTTTTAGCGTTATATGCCTCTAGACTTATCTCTTAGTCACTGGGGGTGGGAGCTTTAAGTATTATAACACAAATCCACCAAAATTCAACTTGGACAACAGCTCAATTAAATATTTTCTGGTAAATTTTAACTACCTTATAATTATTTGTATAACAGTCAAAATGTTCAACTAATCCCATCAACATTATGTACACCGTAAAAAAATAAAGGTCAAATGCTCAATTAATTACATCAACGCTGTGTTCACCTTAAAACTAATGGCCGAAATGTTCAACTGATCCCACCAACACTGTGTACAACTTAAAAAATAACAGTCAAAATGTTCAACTAATTCCATCAACATTATGCACACCGTAAAAAAACTAATGGTCAAAATGTTGAATTAATCTCACCAACAAAACTAATTTTCCGCTTATTAAGACAATGAAATAATGTTATCGTGGTTAGGCCTGAGAGTACATATACGAGAAAGGTGTCGCAACACCGTTTCGATAGTAAAAGGTGTTACTTCCTTACTATTTCGTTCAGAGAAATGTACCTGAAATTTGAATTTTGTAAGAGCATTCTGCAGTGGTCTGTAGCTCCGAATCAGTGGCTTTACACGTGTTGATGTATTCTCCAGGTTCCAGTTCACCCTCCAGTGTACACTCCACATCCAAATCTCTCCCGTCTCCTGCTACAAACCTGGGTTTCTTTACACGTGCCACTCCATCATCAGCCACCAGGGTTTGGTTGGTGCACATGATAGGTTTGGGCTTAATAAGCACTATTGTTGTAAAAGGAGAAAAAACAATAAAAAAAAAACGGAGAGAGATGAAAATAAATGTATAAATATATGAAATATAAACCTGTCAATATGTTCGTCCAAAAACTGCGAAGGCATAAAAATTTTAAAATTAAGTAAGTAATCATTCTGCTAAACTTGAGATCAAAACAATAACTAGAATACTTACATAAACAGTTAGGAACCACACTTATGTTCCACTGTAGGTTGGAAAGACATACCGTCCTTGTGAAATCTGATTGGCTGACTGGGATGACGTAACCATCATCACAATGATAGTGACAAATTGTTCCAATAGTTAGTTCACCAAGATCTCCAGAGATGCATCTCGTCTGCCCGTGGTCTAATCTCGGTGGAAAGATACACTTGAGAGCTAAAGGACGGAAACAATCTAATGCATTAGAAAATTAACTAGAAAGAAATCAGACAAAACGTATTCCAGTTTTATCATTTGTTAAAGCAAACTTCAAAGAATACTTAAAAACACCGTTTTGGAGTAGAAATAGAAGCAGTAAATTTGAACTTATGCAACAAGCTTGGTGTTAAAGATAAGGTTTCACACCTTAGGTGTCAAAGATGAATCTAAACTCTTACGTAACAAGTTTCGTGAGAAAATAAGGTTTTAAATCCTACATTTCATACGTAAAAATATTCGTTTGAGAACTGTTGTTAAAAGTTTGGGAAACTGAGTGTTAATATAATATTTACTCATTTAATAGTTTATTACAAATTTCCAGTTTTCGAAGGAAACTGAAAAGAATTTTATAATGGTTATTTTTGTACATAAGAACAGGAAATTATTTCGACATGTTGTATATAATATATAATTCTTATTTTTTAGGTTCACGTGGATGAGACAGTGAGATATATTCTTACTTGTTAGGTTCACGTGGAAGAGACGGTGATATGTATTCTTACTTGTTACGTTAACGTGGAAGAGACAGTGAGATATATTCTTACTTGTTACGTTCACGTGGAAGAGACGGTGATATGTATTCTTACTTGTTACGTTAACGTGGAAGAGACAGTGAGATATATTCTTACTTGTTACGTTCACGTGGAAGAGCACTGTCTCTTCCACGTTAACGTAACAAGTAAGAATATATCTCACTGTAGATATATTCTTACTTGTTACGTTAACGTGGAAGAGACAGTGAGATATATTCTTACTTGTTACGTTCACGTGGAAGAGACGGTGATATGCATTCTTACTTGTAACGTTAACGTGGAAGAGACAGTGAGATATATTCTTACTTGTTACGTTCACGTGGAAGAGGCAGTGAGCAGCAGTTTGAAGTTCGTTATCCGTAGCTTTACACGTGTTGATGTATTCTCCAGGTTCCAGTTCACCCTTCAGTGTACACTCCACATCCAGATCTCTCCCGTCTCCTGCTACAAATCTGGGTTTTTTTACACGTGCCACTCCATCATCAGCCACCAGGGTCTGGTTAACACAGTTTAAAGGGGTTGGTGGAATAACTTCTGTTCACGAAAATAAACGAAAATTATACGCAGTTGCTTTATCACACAGAGACTAAGTAGGATTTGAATAAGATTTCTAGTAAACAGAAAAGAAGTAGGGTTCACAAGAACATTTTAACTTATACAGGCGATATAGGATTCATAAGTTTTAACATATACAGGCGATGTAGGGTTTACAAGAACATTTTAACATACACAGGAGATGTAGGGTTCACAAGAACACTACTGTACACAGAGACGATGTAGAGTTCACAAGAATATTTTAACGTACACAGGCGATATATGGTTCACAAGAACATTTGTAGTATACAGAAAAGAAGTAGGGTTCACAAAAACATTTTAGCATACACACACGGTTTAGGGTTCTCAAGAACATTTTAACATACCCAGACGATGCAGGGTTCTCAAGAACATTTGTAGTGCACACAGACGAAGTAGGATATACAATAACATTTGTAGTACACACAGACGAAGTAGGGTTCACAAGAACATTTTTAGTACACGGAGACGAAGTAGGGTTCACAAGCTATACTATAACTGTTCCAGTCTCAAGAAATCTGCACAAATCCAGAAAGAATTTTGTTAATGGGTAGTGGGTAGCTTGCATAACCGTTATAACCTGTTTCTAAGAAACGGTGCCTTTACTTTTAAAAATTAGGTAAGTTCAGAGATTTATTACATTTTTATAAAACCTATGGGGTCGGTATATACTTAAAACTGAAACATCGTAAATTCCGCTTAGCACGAGCAACAAATAAAAAGTTTATAACATACAGTATGTAGTTATTTGTGTTTTTTCCCCAGTGGCAAAAATCTTTTGGTTACGTCATTGAGGATTTCTAAGCTACACCGTCGTATACCAGTCTTGTTCTTAGAGCAGGGCGTGATTTTATGATTATCTTGCACAGACTCAAATCCAAGTATCCATGGTTCGTGTCCCATTGCATTAAAACATTCTCCACACTTTGGAGCCGTGAGTACGTTATAAGAGTGAAAGTAAAACCTCACTTCTTGATCAGATAAGAGTAGTTTAAAAGTTGGCGGTGAGTACTGTTGATTAGCTGCCTTCCCTCTAGTTTATCAGTTCAAAATTAGGGACAGCTAGCTCTTGTATGGAGATTGTTGCAAAAATCTAAGCCAAAATTTTCTTTTTAACAAAAGCAAGAAAGTTAAGACTGAAAATGCCATGTGTAATCCCATAACTTGTGTGACTAAAACAACGCCTGGAGGTGAGATTATCGATTCGAATCCTACTTGGTTTTCTTTCCATTTCTCCAGAACTGCAGAATTTTACATTCTGCTTTATACAATATCCAAAAATTGTAGGGAATGTTGAATCAAATCTTCGTTTTAGAAATTTGCAATATGTTGTTGGGAATGTTTGATCTCCACCAGGAAATACGTTAACTGAAAACGAAAGAGATTTTTCTAACGACGCAAAAATAAGTAAAGAAAATAAAATAAGTCGCGTTTATCGATTCTTTGAAACTGATTACTTGAATTTGCTTGCTTTTTGTTAAGCACAAAGCTTCAAAATGGGCTATCTGTGCTGTGCACACTAGGAGTATCGAAAACCTGTTTTTAGAGTTATAAACCTTAAAACTTACCACTGAGCCACTGCAGGGAGGGGGACTACTATAATTTGTAGGTTTAATTAGACACTAGGGAGAAAACTCTGCTTCGTGTATGTAGCATTTTTGATTGTGGTATTTTGTACTGAATACACAAAATTTATAAAATGTAAAGATAGTAATGTGTATTTAAAGTAATTAAAACAGTTAAGTGACCTGTCTAGACTTCTCACGTAAGAGGTTTAGTACGTAGGGTTCTCAATGAATCTGGTGGCCGTGCGGGGAGTCTCAATGTCTGCGAGATTAAACTTAAGGGAGTTAAGCCTATTCCATAACACGATATATCCATTAAACACCTCTAGTGCAAAAGACGCTTTGAGCCGAATGGTGTAATCAAAAATGACAAATCGATAGACACTTTCTAAACCTGGATATCGGAGCAAGTGTTAAAACTCAACAAGGTGACGGTACCAGTACTCTAAGTATCTATAAACAAACGAAGAAATTCTCACACAAAACCTTAATACTTAAGCACTGCTGTTTGGAATGTGGCTCACAGGGATCACAGATCTATTCACCAAATACCTTTCCCTTTGCAATACATGGTACTATCCATACCCATCCCTCCTCTGGCATATGGTGACGTCACCCGTACTTCCCTATTCCTAATTTCCTTTTTGCATAGTTTAATGAACTTTAAAAAGCTTTCCATCCACTCACACACGTTATGTTTAATTATTTAGACTTCGCTTCTGACCTACCTTTGCACTCCGGAACGTGAGTCATATTCCATTTTCTAGTCCGCAGACACTCAATCGCCTTGGTTCTTGACTGACTCCTTGGAATAACATAGCCCTCGTGGCAGTGGTACTTGCAAGTAGTTCCTACTGGGTATCGGCCAGATTGAGGTGAACACCCTTCAACAACGCCGTGTTCAATCACCGGCGGGGGGTCGCAGCTAGCAGCTAATGTGTAGTTCATGAGAAACACTCGTTTAAGAAAATTAAGTCATGTTTTCTTCTGATATTAGTGATATTGATGGTGGGAAAACCCTCAACATAGATAAGCTACTGAAATACTACATAGCTTTACTAAGAGCAGTGTAAGCATAAGTTTGACATTTCTATCTTCCCACATCAACTACTGTAACACCTGACAATGTAAAGAATATACAGACTGTTCTCTACGTTTTAACTAACTTTTTTAAAAATTGATTACGAGATTTCGGCCCTCTTATCCGTGCCTTCATCGGGCAATAATACACTGAATTATAGCAATTCGTTTACCTGTGAAACACTATAAAGGCAACAGTCCTAACAATACCTGAAATCTAGTACTAAATTTATTAACCAAGTAGAAATTGCTGAAAATGAATTATGACAGTTACAAAGATTTAAACTTTTACGTAAATTAACCAATCGAAACCGCGATCTTTTTAGCTGTACAAAAACATGTCTAATACGCGCTGTTGTTTAAAATATGTAAGACCAAACAATTACTTCAATATAATAACATGAAAAAAAAATACAATCATAAGTACTGTATAGAAAAATAACAGCCCCCATAAATTAAAGGCTTAATACCATGTCGATATCACTGTTGTTTTCATCAATACCCACTGGTGGTCCACTGTCTTCTGCTTGGATGGCAATAGCTTCTTTGATTTTTCTCCGTTTGGTGTTTTATTCTCTGTTTATTATTTTTACCAGTTCAATATGTCTTCGTTTTCCTGAACACGAAAACCTGTAACTGGTGTGTTTGTAGCACAGTTTTAATGGTAAATATTTAAATCTTGACAATAACAGAAGTTGTGTTTCTTCAATGTATTATTTATCAAAGTCAAACTGACAGTTATAAACAACGTTCCTTGTGAAAGGATTGGGAACTGAGGATTTTACTTTTGTAAGATTGTCACGTGGTGTAGGAGGACTTATGAAGACTACGATATTGTCAAGTTTATTCATCATCCTACAAAGTCCCCCCCCCCTATGCCTGGTACATAAAGAAAAGTGTTTTTTGTTTCCTTTGTGATTACCAGGTTGTGGTTTATTGGTAGCTGAGACAGATTGACCACACAGATAAGCTACTGAAATACTACATAGTTGTATGGTTTTTGAATATTTTCTCAAGATGTCTAATTCTTCATCTAGGTAAAGAAAGAGAGGAGAACACACCCGTAACTCTAGAGTTTAGTGGTTTAACGACCCGGGTTTTGTCAGATATTGTATGACATGAACAAATATTTAGATCTTCATGTGTTTGAGTCTTTCCAACAAACTCGTGTCCATATGAACCAGAACATCGAGGAATAGAAGTGTTATGGACTTAAAGTCGCATGGAAAATTTTATGTAATTAAAGACCATAAAACAATCGAATCTTCTACTCGACGTATCTTACCCACATATGAGGGTGATGAGAATACGTTGTTTAACTAGAGTGTTCAAAGTGCTACATGAATATTTCTGCTACTACATGTGATAAAGGTGAAGAGCTATGTGGGTGATAAGGATGAACCCATTTGAGTACCTTCTAACATTCTGTAAAACTGACCATTCTAGTGGAAGCAGCTAGCTGGAAGTGAGATGTAGTCACTCAACCATTTTTATATGGGTGATGAGAATGAACCCATTGGTAGAAGGTATTCTGTAAAACTAACCATTCTAGTGGAAACAGTTAGCTGGAAGTGAGATGTAGTCACTCAACCATTTTTATATTATTTTTATGGTATCCTTGACAGGTATCTCAGTAAAAAGTATAAGTGTGATATTAGACTATGCATGAGTTATTAAGCAGTTTTGATGATATTCGCCATGTTAACATAGATTAGTACATTATATCCATCTTACTAGTAGGTGACTTTTTATAGATTTATTCACTTATCTGTGCGTAAGAATTTCTTGAAGAACTCCAAAACTAGCTCTTTATATGTAAGAGTATATAAAACGTTGCTTAATTCTGAAATATTTTATCAATTTTGTTCAAAGGTATTTACCTATAATGATCACATCATATCGACATTCGGTAAATGTTCTTAACTCCGGGTCAATACTATTACAGGTGTTTATGTACTCTCCAGGCTCCAGCTCACCCTCCAGGGTACACTCCACATCCAGATCTCTCCCGTCTCCTGCTACAAACCTTGGTGTATTTATCCGAATCTTACCATTTTCTGCTACCAGGGTTTCGTTTGCGCAATTTGTGGGCTTAGGTAGGACAGCCTCTGGAAAGAAACGATAATTCATATTCTGAAATTTTTCGAGCTATTGATTTCCGTAAATGACATATACTTGATTGAATAAGTATCGTCTAAAGTTAGGAAAGATTCTTCCACTTGATTAATCTTACCCTTGCAGTTGGGGACTTCCGTTGTATTCCACCGACTATCAGGCAAGCACTGGCTGATGGACTTTGGTAACTGGCTTGTTGGGATAACAAAACCCTCTTGACAACTGTACGTACACATTGTTCCTATAGGATATTCTTCATTACCATAAGAGCATCGAGTATAACCGTACAATATCTCTGGAGGAGGAATACAGTCTGGTCCTGAGAAAATACAAAGTAATAACAGTTACTTCTGAGTTTCAAGATTGAGTATAACCGTACAATATCTCTGGAGGAAGAATACATTCTGCTCCTGAGAAAATACAGAGTGATAACTATTACTTCTGAGTTTGAGGATTGAGTATAACAGTACAATATCTCTGAAGAAAGAATACATTCTTCTCTTGAAAAAATACAGAGTAATAACTATTACTTCTGAGTTTGAGAATTGAGTATAACCGTACAGTATCTCTGAAGAAAGAATACATTCTGCTCCTGAAAAACTACAGAGTAATAACTATTACTCCTGAGTTTGAGGATTGAATATAACTGTGCAATATATCTGAAGGAGGAATACATTCTTCTCTTGAAAAAATAAGCAAAATAATAACATATTCTCGAAAGTTATAAATTTATATATTAAAACTGGACCTACTGTTTAACAATTTAAATATTTATCTTTTTAAAACTCAAAAGAATGTCTCAATTTGGAATAACAACAAAATGGAGTCTTCAAAACTCTTTTTTTTATCTCTTATCATATTATATACCACACTAATCAGCACACAATTCATTACGGAAAGGAACAATGTAGAGAAACTACAATAGAAAGTAATACCACCATTGTCTAGTAAACACTTGAAACTGTTCATATATAATTACAAGAAGAAACAATATAGAGAAACTACAATAGAAATAATACTACCATTGTCTAGTAAACACATGAAACTGTTCATATATTAATACAAGAAGGAACAATGTAGAGAAACTACAATAGAAAGTAATACTACCATTGTCTAGTAAACACATGAAACTGTTCATATATAATTACAAGAAGAAACAATATAGAGAAACTACAATAGAAAGTAATACTACCATTGTCGTGTAAACACATGAAACTGTTTATATATTAATACAAGAAGGAACAATGTAGAGAAACTACAATAGAAAGTAATACTACCATTGTCTAGTAAACACATGAAACTGTTCATATATTAATACAAGAAGGAACAATGTAGAGAAACTACAATAGAAAGTAATACTACCATTGTCTAGTAAACACATGAAACTGTTTATATATTAATACAAGAAGGAACAATGTAGAGAAACTACAATAGAAAGTAATACTACCATTGTCTAGTAAACACATGAAACTGTTTATATATTAATACAAGAAGAAACAATATAGAGAAACTACAATAGAAAGTAATACCACCATTGTCTACTTGTTCATGTAAGAAGTTTTAAAATACATGTTGTTTTCTAATATAGATATTGGCCTGACTAGGGCAGATGAAACCCAGGTTCAGAGGACTTATGAGAGCTTATATGAATCATGCTTTATGCTCCTAAATACATAAAGATATTATGACATAAAACACTATTTTTAAAATTAAAAACAGAACTCGTTCTGATTCTGAAAAATGTCCAAACGTTACGTGAAGCGTAGTAATGTTTTTTTATTATGTTCATAAAACGTTAAAATATTGAATATCGTCCACAGAGGTTCACGTTTTCTTGCTTTCGCATTTGTGAAGTCCCTCAAATTTTGGATTTATCCAGTTCTTTGAGTTTTTACATTCAAGGCTTAGTAAAGTGTGGTCTCTTTGCGTCATCGTTGACCTTAGGTACGTTTTTATCATATTGAGTTTGGAGAAATTTCTGTCGTTGGAGGCCACAGAAACTGGAATGGAGAACCCTTAACACTCCTCTTGTATCCTTGACTTCGAAAATGCACGGCATATGCGTGGAATGAAATTATCTGGCTAACAAGGTCTTTTGATACGTCACTTGAATATTTATCAACATAAGCCGATATCTGACTAAAATGATCCACATCTGAGAGCCTCAACAGAACTTTGGGGAAAAAATTGATAAATATGCGCAACTTCCTACAAATCCTTTCTTAATCTGATTGTAGCACGAGTTGACTGCAGACAAACAAACATTAACTTTGATCGACCTTTTTCTTCTGTGCTTAATTTCGTTTCAAAGTTCCACTTTTGTGCTAGTGACGCCATTTAACTATAGGTATACATGAACCCAGGAATATCTTCTATGAACTGGTCACTCTTTATCACCTCCACCTCTTCTCTCCAAACTCACAATAAATATCCTCGACTGACTTTAAAGTTTTAGCTAAGGACCACACAAGAAATGCTCGTTGAAGAATATAAATAATATAAATAAGTCAGTAATAATACGCATACTGATAACATTGTAATATAAATAAATCTGTAATAACACGTACACCAATAAACCTGTAATATAAGTAACTCTGTAATAACACGCATACTAATAACCTTGTAACATAAATAAGTCTGTAATAACACGCATACTAATAACCTTGTAACATAAATAAGTCTGTAATAACACGCATACTAATAACATTGTAATATAAATAAATCTGTAATAACACGTACACCAATAAACCTGTAATATAAATAAGTCTGTAATAACACGCATACTAATAACCTTGTAATATAAGTAACTCTGTAATAACACGCATACTAATAACCTTGTAACATAAATAAGTCTGTAATAACACGCATACTAATAACCTTATACATTTTGCTAACTCATTAAAGCACTTCGTAATCTTACGCAATGTTTCTTACGTTTCACACTGATTTTGTAGCGACATTTTCCTTTGGTTTGTAGCTCCACATCAGTAGCTTCACACGTGTTGATGTATTCTCCAGGCTCCAGTTCACCCTCCAGTGTACACTCCACATCCAGATCTCTCCCGTCTCCTGCTACAAACCTGGGTTTTTTTTACACGAGCTACTCCTCCTTCAGCCACCAGGGTTCGGGCGGTACAGTCTCCGGACTGTGGTTGGACAGCTTCTGTTAGATAACATATTATCATTATTAGAACCAGCAACAACGTGTTAAGAAAACGTCATTAGCTGAAATGCTTAAATTAATTTTCAGCATTTCTTAAGAATTGGACTCGAATTTACACTTTGTTGTTAAGCCCAAAGATATACGATGGGCTAACTGTGTTCTGCCCACTGCAGGTAGCGAAACCCGAATTTTAGCCTTATAATCTTTCTGACTTACCGATGGGCACCTGGGAATATTTTTTCGTTAAAACAACAACAACAAAAGAATATAGTTTTACAGGAGAAATATTTTCGAAGGAATGTACCAACGTTTATTTTACAAATAATATCGCCCCTCCAGTGGCACAGCGGTAAGTCTGCGGACTTACAACGCTAGAATCCGGGTTTCAATACACGTGGTGGGCAGAGCACAGATAGCCCATTGTAGCTTTGTGCTTAATTACAAATAATATCATAGTAATATAATGCAACTGTTTAAATAGAAATTCATATAAGCGATTAACTACTAAAAAACATAAAAGTTTTATTATATTAATAATATTAAAAATTATATAACAAAAAGTTTAATCTTGCCGAATATTTCATATCAAGCACTTACACTCACGTGTATTAATTAATGACAACTTAGATTTAATCTTTGGGTGTTAAGTTATACCACATATAGATGTACACATAGAGAATTAGCGAATCTTGTAAATATCTAAACCATCGAGCACAGAGTATATTTATTATATCACGTTATTAATGTTGAAAGATGTTCTATGGTAAACTTCTATAACTACAATCTACCTTTGCACTCTGGTATTTTGGTTGTGTTCCATTTGAGATGAAAAAGGCATTGTCTGTAAATAAGACTTGACTGACTGGTTGGAATGACATATCCTTCCTTACAGTGGTAAACGCAGAGAGACATAGGCTTATGAATATTTTGTGTATTGCTACACTCCACGTATCCGTTTAGAATCTCGGGCAGAGAGTCACATTCTGACGCTGTTAAATGAAACAGATAAAAACAAAAGCTAATACCCCTTTGTCCTATAATTAAATGAAACGCTAATACACTACAACCATTCGGTACGTTGCCTGGCACTTTGAAAATGCACCTTTAACTAACTTTGACAGTAATCAAGGATTAGGGAAGAAGAAACTAAAGAACTTCAATGTAAGTCAATGATTTGTACTTTCAAACATGTTCTATTAATTCAGTTACATAAATAATGTCAGAATTAAATGACATAACCTTACATTATATGATATAACTGTAAAGAAGCCATATCAGTCAATGAAATAATGTAAAATTCTCTATGAAGGGATACAAGAAAAAGAATTCAAACCTTTTTAAATTTTATCTGTAAATATAAATATTTGGGGCTTATTAATTTTAATCTTACACTTAAGAAATAATATAATTAACCCCAAAGTTCGTACCATAATAATTTGAACACGTGAACGTTTCTACATCATATTATATTATAAAATTTGAACACGTGAACGTTGCTATATTATATAATTTAAACACTTGAACGTTTCTACATCATATTATATTATAAAATTTGAACACGTGAACGTTGCTATATTATATAATTTAAACACTTGAACGTTTCTACATTATATTATATTTTATTATATTATAAAATTTGAACACTTGAACGTTTCTACATTATATTATATAATCTTCCTCTTCGATCTCCCACCTTGTATTACTACCTCATACACGCAGAGACTTGACAGTTGCAGCTCAGGGTCAGTGGCTTTACACGTGTTGATGTACTCTCCAGGCTCCAGTTCACCCTCCAGTGTACACTCCACATCCAGATCTCTCCCGTCTACTGTTACAAATCTGGGTTTCGTTACACGAGCTATTCCACCTTCTGCCGTCAGGACTTGGTTGGTGCAACCCAAATGCTTAGGTGTTGTTGTTTCTGATGGATATCGTAGAGAGAAGATTTAGTTAACACCACACAGCTGTTTAGAGTAAACACTGTAAATGTTGTGCTTTTCACACTATTCATATATCTACAATAAACATAGTAGATGACGTACTTTTAACACCACTCAACTATTTACAACAAACAGAGTAGATGTTGTGCTTTTAACATAATTCATATTGTTATGACAGCGGGAGTCACGTGACGCTGGTGGCACGCGATGAATTTCTCCAATGATCATGAATGATCGGGAAGGCCCGAGATTATTCGAGACGCCTCCTTCTTTAGTATATAAGCCTGGCAGGGAAAGCCTGCAAGATTGAATGAAGAGAGTTCCGGGTAATTTACTGTGGAATTACTGTGTACTAAAAGTTTGTATCGAGGAAGAATAAACTGGTTTAATTAAGAAAGGACTTGTATCACTGAAGTTCCTCTGAAATAATTTCTACCGGAAATTATCAAACAAGCAAATACTTAACAAATTGGTGTCAGGGAGTGGGATGGAAAAAAAAAGATGGAAACGAGAAGTGGCAAATCAAACTACAGCTTAGCATATTTGATGGCAGTAATACAAGAACAGCAAAAGAAACAAGAAGAACGTGAAAAGAAACAAGAAGAGAGATAACAGCAGTGGCAAGAAAATCTGCAACAGTGTCAGCTCGAACAGCAAAATAAACAAGAGAAATCACAGCAGTTGTTGGAGGAAAAAGAAAAGAAACAAGAAGAACGAGAAAATAAACAGGAAGAGAGACTACAGCAGTGGTTGGAGGAGAAAGAAAGTGAACAAGAAGAAAGTCTACAATAGTTGAGAGAAAGCCAGCATACACAAATAGAAAAAAATAGTAAATTTCAAAGTGAATTAAATATATTAAAGTACGATTTACTGTCTTTTACACAGGGAGGATATATTAGCCATGGACCTAATCAGCCCCAAACCTGGGCACAAGAGAACTCAATGCTGGCAACTTCAACACAGGGAAGATGCCACGGCAGGAAAGGCTACTACACAGGAAGGGTGT
>NW_013670442.1:29144-31002 GCF_000517525.1 Limulus polyphemus | reverse complement strand
CATATGAGGAGCCTGTGTAAGAAGAATACTACAAATAAGTCAGCTTCAGGGAAACCAGTAGTGGTTGGTGCTGAGGGACACCCACCAACCCCCATTGTGAAAATTCCAACAGCGAAGTGTAAAATGGCAAGCACACATAGTGTCTACGTGATAGGAAAGCTGGATGTCCAAAAGTGCACCTTTGTCATAAATTTTCCATCTCAGGAAACCCTTGTGAGTATCAAGGTGCTAGATCACAAAGGAGTACCAGAAGCCATACAGAAGCTCTGTGGTGCGACAGGACATTATGTAATGTTTGGGGACCAGTGTGGGTAACTATTGATCTCAAGGGCATAAAGGACAGATACAAAGTATACTTTGCTGACATTGAAGACCAATGCATACTAGGGTTGGACTACTTACTACTGAGGAAGTGTGTAGTTAATTTTGATAAAATGACGTTTGGGAACAACAAAGGCCAAATACCGCTAAGTGTTGCTGCTTCTGTTGATTTGCATGTCACAGCACTTAAGTCAACTACAATACCCCCTATGTCAGAGAAGATAATTTGGGATAGAATAAAAGAACATCCCCAAGGTAGCCCGATGCTTGTGGAAGCAACGGAAGACTCATCTAGGCCAGCAGATGTGAAGATTAGATGATCACTTGTGGCAGGTCATCAAATAGTACCAATAACAGTGGCTAATTTCTCTAAATGTGAGCGGACACTTAAGGAAGGGGCATTGTTGGGTGTGTGCCAGGAGGTAGAGCCAGTCGATGTTAAGGCAAGAAATACAACCGTAAAGAAAGGACATCCTCTCCCAGAACATTTAACTGACCTCTATAAGAAGAGCATAGTCCATTTGTAATCATCACAGGCTCTTCAGGTTAGGGAACTTTTGGCGAATTATGCAGACGTCTTTTCCAAAGGAGATCATGACCTCGGCTGCACAGACCTTGTAGAGCACAGAATAAACACAGGCAATCACCGTCCAATAAAGATCCCTCAGAGGAGAATATCTCTGACAAAGCGACAAGAGATGTTGAAGGGCATGGATGGCCTAATTAAGGAAGGGATAGTCGAGAAATCAGAAAGTTCTTGGTCAGCTCCCGTCGTGTTAGTCCAGAAGAAGGATGGGACCTAACACTGCTGTGTGGACTTCAGGGCTCTTAACAGTATAACTGAAAAGGACTCATAGCCACTAAGAGGGGCCAGGTGGTTCTCAACTCTAGACTTAAAGTCTGGTTTCCGTCAAGTGAAAAGGGCTGAAGCAGATAAACCTAAGACTGCATTTAGTTTTGGCCAAGTTTTCTAGCAATACTGTATGATGCCATTCAGGTTTAGCAATGCTCCAGCAACATTTGATAGGCTGAATAAAGGATTACTGGAAGGCCTACAATAGAGGATAGCCCTAGTGTACCTGGATAATGTCATTGTGTTTGCAACAACGTTTGATGAGGAAATGTCCTGGCTGGAAGAAGTATTCAATCGTTTGAAAGCAGCAAATCTCAAACTCCATCCCAAGAAATGCCACTTGTTCCAGAAAGAGGTGCTTTCCTTGGGTCACATTGTAAGTGAGCAAGGTGTGCGAACTGATTCTGACAGGGTGAAAGCAGTACGTGATTAACCAAAACCAGATAATGTGGTAGAGTTAAGAAGTTTCTTGGGACTCTCTGCCTATTACCAGAAGTTTGTGAAGGACTTTGCAACTATAGCTTTTCCACTACATGATTTGACCAAAAAAGGCAGAAGTTTGAATGGACAGTTTCTTGTCAGCATGATTTCAAGACATTGAAGGAAAAATTGGCCTCAGCTCCACTTTTAAAGCTTCCAAATCCATCACTGCCGTACATAATGGATTGTGATGCTGGTAATGTC
>NW_013670442.1:13130-28144 GCF_000517525.1 Limulus polyphemus | reverse complement strand
AATGAAGTTACTACCACTGATGTGACTGTTACCGATAATGGGACTTTTCCTGATGGAGTAGATGAACCGCACGTGAAGCAGAAGCCAATAAGATGGAGACTAGTAGGTAAGAAGAAACGTCCTGTAAAATTAAGAAACTTTGTTGTATTTTAATTTTATTTTTGTAAATTCTGTACATTTAATTAAGTTATTGTTAATTATCAATTGGTTAAATGTAAGTGGCTATTGTTCGGGACGAACATTACTAAGGAAGGGGAAGTGTTACGACAGCGGAAGTCGCGTGACGCTGGGAGCATGCGCTCTGGAATTTCTTGAATGATCATGAAGGCTCGAGTGTATTCGAGACGCCCTCTTTGTAGTATATAAGCCTGGCGAGAAAAACTAGCGGGATTGAAGATTGAAGAGATAGATAATTGAGTGAAGCGAACAGTAAACACCGTAAGTAAAGTGTGTGAATCAGTGTGGTTTATAGCGTGTGTTATAAAGGTTGTTAAGTTTAAAGTGACTGTGAAAATTCTGCGTATTATAAAGAGTCGTATCGAGAAAGAATAAACTGGTTTAATCAAGAAAGGACTTGTATCACTGAAGTTCCTTGGAAAGAATTTCTACCGGAAATGATCAAACAAGCAGATATGTAACAGCACGTTATCAGAAACGTGTGTGGGGTAGTTCAGGAATTTTATAGACTATAAGACAGGTGTCTAGGATATTCAAGGGATTTTATAATCTCCTGGTCCAATAACACTGTGGATTTTCAGCGTCCCGAGAAATATTGTTTGATGTCAATATTTCTATTTAATTAAGTTTGATGTCAATATTTCTACTTCATTAAGTAATGGATATCTTTAAATGCCCCTATATCCCTTCTCCACCTTTTCTTTATTGATGGAATAATATGAATTATTACTATAGGTCTGCAACTACTAGTTATAAAACCAATATTCGTGAAGACTACAGTAGGCCACATAACAAATAACGTCATCCTCTTTATTTACACAGACTGGAAACCACTTATTATCTCACGGCTGGGTTTATTAGATACGAATTAAAACACTGACTCAGACTGCAAAACACTTAATATCTTACGGCTGGGTTTATTAGATATTAGCGATGCACGGGTACCCGGCCAGATAATCGGGTCCGGCCGGGTATTGGGCTACCCAGTATTACTCCGCTCCGGCCGAGTGTCGAAGTTAGGCATTAAGCCCTAAATCTTTGTGACAACTAACGCGGTATTGAAAGTTACAGTCAATAATTAGTTTAGTTAAAAAAAAAAAAGTGTTCCGAGCAGCAATAACTGACCGTCCGCTGAAAGTCAGGGATTCAGAGAAGAATAGGGGTTAATAACACGCATGGCTTTAGAAGTAGATTAAAGTCATGGATTCAGAGAAGAATAGGGGTTAATAACACGCATGGCTTTAGATGTAGATTAAAGTCATGGATTCAGAGAAGAATAGGGGTTAATAACAGGCATGGCTTTAGAAGTAGATTTCTGGGGAAGGTGGGTTTTTTGAGAACAATAGGGGTTTGGGTTTGAGAAGTTGGGGCTAGGCATTGAAAGTTGAAAGTAAAACTTGAATTCTCTGTTGGTAAGTATTCGGTCAAATGTAATAAACATCAATCTTGTTTTTTTTTCTCTCTAATTTTCGTGCATGTTGTTGTTTTTTTTGGGGGGGTAAGGGGAGGACCCTGTCCGGTTTACACCCTGCCCAGGCCGGAGCTTAGTAACCTGGTACCCGGACCCGGTATTCGGCCAAATTTTACTACCCGTGCATCCCTATTTAGACATGAATTAAAACACTGACACTAGCTGGAAAACACGTGAAATCTCAAAGCTGGGTTTAGTTGACATTCAGCATGAAGTGCCCATTCTAATTTCTTCTCAGCAGATAGACCGAAATGTTGTCTTACTCCAGATACAAAGCAAGAGCAGTATATTAATAACTAGTTTGGATGGAAGTTATGTTAATTCATGATTAATGAAAGGTTATCTTAGGAAATGAAAAGTTGCTCCTCTTATATGTCATTGTAAAAAAAAAAAAAAAAAAAACGCTCATAAAAACTGGAAAACACAAAATACGAAACCGCAAATTTGGTGAATATCCATCTACAGGGGGCGAAGTAGTGGTACAAAACGCAAAAACGTCCATAAAAACCGCAAAACTAATAATTTGTAAGTTGCTCCCCAAGGACCCCTCATAGACCTAATGAACCTACATTCCAGTTATGGTGAAGATCCATCTACAGGGGGCGAATTAGTTACATGGACAGACAACAGACAGTACCATTATATTTATATAGATTTAAATGAAGGCTAACTAAAATACCAATGGAACAAAGATAACGTTTATTATTTTATCTTCAGATGTTGTCTGAAATGTTTCTGCCTGTATAAAGATTTGGAATTTCTAGTATTACATAAAAACAACAGTGAACTTAGTTCAAGCATTCCAACTTTTCCTTTCCGATTTTACTTTAATTTTACTTGTTATTGTAAACGGAGTGTAAACCTAGGAATAATAAAAGGTATTTGCCGTTATAAAGACGTTTTTGTTTTTTAGCTTACTCCAACAATTTGGAACTTTTGTTGTGTTCCACTTGAAGTCATGGCGACAGTATATCGAAGTGACATTTGATTGGCTGGTTGGAATGACGTAGCCTTCATAGCACAAGTACATACAAACTGTCCCCGCAGGATAACTCTCTGGTTTTGGCCAACATTCGATAGTTCCATTTGACGGTAAAGATGGGGGGCTACATTCTTGGTCTAAAAAAAGGAAAAAAAATATAAATTTGTATCAATAATTCACCTGGTTGTGATTGTGGCTAACACTAGATTCTTAGAGTTGATATATATATATATATTATGTATAAATACAAGATTTTTTATTACAGATGTACACACTAACGAATACATAATAGCGCCAGTAAAGCTGTAACAAAACAATCTACCATTTATACAAAATTTTTATTGGTATCATTTTAAAGTTAAAATGTCTGGGGCCATAGCACCCAAAAGTAGTGGAGATATTCAGTCTATCAGATATAATCAAAGCAACAGATGTTATCAGATATCTATTTTTATGTCATCAAGGTTGACTATCATGCCCACATCCGGCTATAGACAGTGAATGGTAGTTGAATATGGGTCACTGAGGAGTCTAGCAACCATATCCTGACCCCCCACATCCGGCTATAGACAGTGACTAGTTGTGAGATATGGGTCACGGAGGGGTCTAGCAACCATATCCTGACCCCCCACATCCGGCTATAGACAGTGACTAGTTGTGGGATATGGGGCACTGAGAAGTCTAGCAACCAGATCCTGATCCCTTATTGAATCTGTACCTTGCTTTCTAGTTTTGCATTTGTTGTGTTGATTATGTCTGATAAACGGAATATCCACAATGATTTTGGGTGCTATGGCTTCAGACGTTTTAAGTTTGAAATGATATCAGAAATAATTTTGTATGAATTATATAAATTTAAATTGTTTTGTCACAGTTTTGCTAGATCGACCATGCATTTTTTTGGTGTATACATGATGTATGTATCAGATTACATATATACTTAAATCTTACACGACTTTTTAAAACAGTCTGATATACTCTAATGAACGTATGGATTTCTTCAAACCAACTACAAAAGAAGTAACTACTTATATTTTGTAAATTCTTAGCTTTAACACACAAAATATATTTACATCAAAACTTTTCACTAACTGGTAAGAAACCCATGCTCACTCTGAGGCTTTGTTTTCAACAAATAAAAACGGATTCGGGTGGTTTGGAACGAAAAAGTAAATATTAGTTTCAGGTAAGCAGTGAAATCTGAGCAACAATACACACACGTTTACTCGATCTATGATAATATTAGGGGGCTATTTTAAACAAGAGAAAACCGTTTGTTTCTTTGGAAATGATGGAAACCATTGTGCAACTTAATAAAACTGTATACCTTAAAACTACAACTTATTAAAACTGTATGTTGTAAACTACAACTTATTAATACTTTATGTTGTAAAACTACAACTTAGTAAAACTATATGTTGTAAACTACAACTTATTAATACTTTATGTTGTAAAACTACAACTTATTAAAACTGTATGCTGTAAAACGACAACTTAGTAAAACTATATGCCTTAAACTACCTATATGTAGAGACTACAACCTGTTATGCCTTTTATATCTAATCCTGGATTTGAGGTTTTATAAATATACATATGATTTTATGAAAATGCCATTCAGGCAATACATGTAAAACGTATTTATTTATAGACTTGCTTTAACATCATTATGACTTTATGTTTTGTACAAGTTCTATAAAATCCAAAATCATAACAAAATAATAATAAAAGAAAGAGATATATTACATTTTATTTTCAGAGTGTAAGAACACTTGGAAATTGTCTGCAGCTCCGGATCAGCAGCTGTACACGTGTTAATGTACTCTCCAGGTTCCAGTTCATCTTCCAGTGTACACTCCACATCCAGATCTCTTCCGTCTCCTGCTACAAACTTGGGTTTCTTTACACGTGCCATCCCACCTTCGGCCACCACGGTTTTGTTGTTGCAATCCACAGGTTTAGGCACAACAGCCTCTATAAGTGAGTATGTGAAACACGGTTACTGGTTTTATAAACATTCAATTAACCATGATGTTTTTTATTTGATCTACACAGCATAGAAATCTAAACTGTTTCCAAATCTACAGTCGAATACAACATGGGCAAAAAATGTGTATAAAGTAATTAAACCAACATATACATTATTATGTGAATTTTGAAGATAAATTCTTGGCTAAACAATATTGAGTTTCAGGTATAAAATTATTTGAAAACAATGATATTCGTTTAGAGAATAATTTTGACAGTACAAACTGAATGTTTAAACTTGTCTAGGACATATGTAACACAGTATTCAGGTCTACGTCTACGGATCGGGATTTAGGGAGACCAGGGAGGATCAGGGGCAATGGTTGATCCCTTCCCTTACTTTTCGTTTACTTTCTGTCACTGTTTTCTTTCTTTTTTTTTGCTAGAAATTCGTATTTTTATCAATATACCAGGATCAAGTTGTGTCAAAAAGTCCACTTTGACCTCTATAAGGCCAATGTCTATGTATGTCATGAAAATAGTAATAGCTATGTAATTATTACTGTCGCTTTATTTGTTTGTCCGAATGTCCTGCACGCCGTAAACAGTTCAATAATAGTGCAGTATTGTGGATGATATTAGTAAATGAAACTAAGGAAGTTATAATCATTTAGCCTGAACTAACGTAAAACTAAAGCATTCGTTATTAAAACTTTCAACACTTAGATTCGAATTGTTGTGAGCTGCAAATATGTAATACGTCAGGATGTCACAGGCAAGTATGTAATACGTCACGGTGTGAGTAGCATGTAAGTAATACCTTACGGTGTGAGCAGCATCTAAGTAATACTTCACGGTGTGAGCAGCATGCAAGTAATACGTCACGGTGTGAGTAGCAAGCAAGTAATACGTCACGATGTGAGCAGCATGTTGGTAATACGTCACGATGTGAGCAGCATGTAGGTAATACGCCACGGCGTGAGTAGCATGTAGGTAATACGTCACGATGTGAGCAGCATGTAAGTAATATGTCACGGTGTGAGTAGCATATGGGTAATACGTCACGGTGTGAGTAGCAAGTAGGTAATACGTCACGGTGTGAGTAGCATGTAACTAATACGTTACGGTATGAGCAGCATCTAAGTAATACGTCACGGTGTGAGCAGCATGCAAGTAATACGTCACGGTGTGAGTAGCAAGTATGTAATACGTCAGGGTGTAAGCAGCAAGTATGTAATACGTCAGGGCGTGAGCGGCATGTAAGTAATACGTCATGGTGTGAGCAGCAAGTATGTAATATGTCAGGGTGTCACAGGCAAGTATGTAATACGTCAGAGTGTGAGTAGCATATAAGTAAAACATCATGGTGTGAACAGCATGTAAGTAATACGTTATGGTGTGAGCAGGAAGTATGTAATACGTCAGGGTGTGAGCAGCAAATATGTAATACGTCAGCATGTCACAAGCAAGTATGTAATATGTCAGGGTGTGAGCAGCAAGTAAGTAATACGTCAGGATGTCACAGGCAAGTATGTAATACGTCACGGTGTGAGTAGCAAGTACGTAATACGTCAGGGTGTCAGCACCAAGTAAGGAGTACGTAACAGTGTTTCTAAAAGTGTAATCAAAGGTCTGTAAAATCAACAACCACCAACACTAATGATAATATCGAAATATTATAGATAAAACCTCGATCTTATGTACATACATTTCAGTTATTCAAAACTACAAAACATGATATAATTTTGCCCTTTAAAAAACGTCACTAAGCATAATGGTTCCAGTTTTATATACAGTTAATAAACAAAATACATATTTTACGATAGAAGATCTAACACCCATACCTCACATGTATTCTCGAAATAAAAGACATTTTCTAATTCAAAACTTAATGACTAATCAACTAATTTTCATTTGTATTTATAACAAAACCCTAGTTTTGAACTGTTGACCAGAGGAAAAGTAGCCAGTCAGCAGAACCATATCACCTATCATTAGCGCTAAGAGATTGACTGTCACTCTTATAACGCACCCACAATTTAAATTGAGGGATTTTTTATGGTATCGCACGAACTTGTACCAGGGTCGTCAGCTCCTAAATCCAGAGCTGTAGCATAGTGCCCATTTGAGCCCAGCTTACTAATCAGTTAATCTAGAAATCAGCGTTTTTAAGATTTAGAAAACAAAATCCGCGCAGTTTGACATGGAATCCAGTTAGTAGTACTAAGGATAGAGCACAACATTTATCACTGTAAATACCACCAGACAAAGAACGTCACTTTGAATATATATTAAGTAGCTTACTTCGACAGTCTGGTACTTCGGTTATATTCCATTTATAGTCGTGACGACAGTATCTTGAGGTGATAGCTGATTGGTTGACTGGAATGACGTATGCGTCACGACAGCGGTACTTGCAGACTGTTCCTGAAGTATAACTGTTTCTTTGAGGGTGACACTCTGTGTATCCATTTTGTATATTTGGCGGGGAGCGACACTCTGCGGCTATAAAAACAATAATTTGTCTCCATGTATACCACGTGCTTTTTTCAAACATTCGGCAGTAAAGATAAATTACTGTAGAAAGGTCAGTATGATTTATGGAAAAGTTTAGTAGAGAAACAAATAAACTATGTTGTAAAAAGATAAAAATAATCATTAATCTCCAATGATTCAAGAACAGAAATAATGCATATAATAAACCTGTGTAACTGGGTTGTATATAGTTATCTCTATCTATGTTAGGTACTTTTAAAAACCTTTTAGAATGATCATGCAACCATTCACAAAACACTGAACAAAACTTGAAATGAAACTTTTCTGTGGCGAAGCGAGTTTATTTGCATGTGACGATACCTACTTAAATACAACGCGTTGAATGTTTTTTACCTTAACATTTACCTTTACGTTAGGAAAAAAATAGACCCTTTACAAGGAAGAAAATTTTATTTACTTGAGTCAAATGTTAGCAACATTTTTATTTTATTTTATAAATAAGCTAGGTTTGTTCTAAAAACACTTTCCGTTGAACTAAATAAGATCATAACACAGTGTAATAATTACAATACACCTCAGGCATTGCCCACTACCTTACCCTTCACAGTCACTTTCTGGAAACAACTGGCAGACGTCTGTAGCTCTGGGTCCACTGCAGCACATACGTTAATGTACTCCCCTGGTTTCAGTGGTTTCTCCAGTGTACACTTTACATCTGCATCTTTCCCGTCTTCTGTTAAAAAACTGGGTTTCTTCACTTGAATACCTCCAGTTTCGGCCACCAGGGTTTGATCTATACAGTCGAGAGGCCTGGGCGGAACGGCTTCTGTTATGAAACACACAAACATACACACACATATATATAAGAAATCAAGCAGTTGAGATGTGTTCATGTTTTGCTACTGCATAATATCCGGACCACAGTTTTCTTTGTAGAATTCCGTGCAAAGCTACTCCAGGGCTATCTGCTCAAGGTGTCACTAACTGAGAAGTGATAGACTAGTGGGAAGAAAGCTAGTCAACGTCACCCACCGCCAACTCTTTGGCTACTCTTTAGAAACGAATAGTGGGATTCGCCATCACATTCGAATGCCTTCACGACTGTAAAGACGAGCATGACAGGTGAGGTAATTTGAATCATCGACCGGTAGATTGTGAGCCGAGTGGCCTAGTCACCAGGTCATGTCAGGCCAGACCAAAGAAATTGAAGAACTTAAAACATTAAATTCAACGTTTTTGTGGTTTCGATTGATGGGCATTTATTATTTATATCACAAGGGCGCCGCTACTTTTAAAAAGCCCCTCGGTGGGGGATTTTAAAAAGTCACCAGATTTACAACTCTAAAATCAGGGGTTCGATTACCCTCGGTGGACACAGCAGATAGCCCGATGTGGCTTTGCTATAACAAACACACACAGTTTTTAAACAAATATACACACAGGAGGTCTGAAGTATCAAGAGTGACGAACCCTCCCGGCCAGAAGGTGTTGGGTTTTATCTTGATAAAGTTCAGTAACATCAGTTTATATTGTCTTTTGCTTTCTTTCTGCTTTTCACAATGTATTATTATTAGGTTCTGCATCATGAATGATACGCAAATGCATGTTTTGCGTAATGGGCACGGCCACCCTAAAAACCGTAATATCTGTATTACAAGAAAACAATTAAAGAAACCATACCTATATAAATAAACATACAGAGGATTGAGTATGTTACAAAAAAACTAATTTTTTATATGCAAACTAGCATGTTATGTGACAATCACAGCCGATATAAAGTCTCAGTGAAACGGAATTTACCAGAACTACATTTTGACATTGCCATTTTTTTTTGTAGTGTAATGCCTCCAGAAACATCGCTTTTGGGAAGGGTATGTAACAGCTCTTTCCGACGCAAAAAATATTTATATATTCAGGTCATAGATATGTGTTCAGATAAAACATTTAGAATTTCCAAAACAGGGATATCCCTTGTACGTAATGGAAATGGAAAACAAAGGAATATAGATCAACTTGAGAAATACGGAACATCCAGAAAGAGACTTGCAACAAGTCGTATCCCATTTGCGTCTTGTAATAGATGAAAATCTACGAACACAAACGTCAGTGGCAAAAGCCGTCGACGTATCTCAGGCAACAGTATGCAATATAATCAAGTAGTATCTTCGTCTGTAAAAGCAACACAAGTGATTTACAAGTTGCTTCCGCGACATACCCGTTCAACCGTGCATACCTCAAGCACCTGTAGAAAGAAATTCGGTTTAATCCGAACATTTTTTTTTTATATCTGAAATATCTGAAAAAACTCGCGATGCTATTCTAAAAGTTTCATTTGTTTGGTATTGCGCAATTTTCTACATAATTATTTTACAAAAATAAACACAAAGTTTGATATACAACGTAACTACTAGTCCAAAAACGAACGAAAAAAGCTTTGAACATAAAACATGCTTATAGCAATAAAAGATGTAAAGGTTATGAACCTGAAACTCCAGAATTAGGAACTGAATTACAAACTTTGTGAGGGCTAAAAGGACAGATTAAAATCTTTAAAATAACATTTTAATTTTTAAAACAAATCCCCGCCGAAAGGCTAGGTAAAGCTAAAGCTGAATAACGTTTATTTACTACAACCTTAACCGAGTGAACTGAACCAAATAATTGTATATTTTACATTATACTCTCAAACCAATGACTAATTCTCTGGAATCATACTTTATTGTTGACTTTGTATTTGGTATGACATACAGAAAATGTGCTCAAGACACCAATATTTAGAGTTAAACCTTAAAAAAAAGATATATATATATATTTAAATAGGAACCTCAGGAACTATTCCAAAAAAAGGGAAACTTTAGGAACCATTTCTTTAAAGAAACGGAGCTTTAGGGATAATATATTTAAAGAAATGAAATTTTTAGGGACCATTTCTTTAGAGAAAGGGGTCTTTTAGGAACCCATTCTTTAGAGAAAGGGAACTTTTAGGAACTAATTATTTAAAGAAAGGGACTTTTAGGACTCTTTTTATTTTTTTTATTAGGAACTTTAGGGCCCAACTATTCAACTATGAACCCTGAAAAAACTGCTTATTAAATCAACAATATTTAGTAAAATATACTAATGGTGCCAGCAACACTCACTTTACAATAATAAGCTATCTATCTATATACTACTAAAACTCTAAGATTGTTTGTCTGTAATTAAATACTGCAAGGACGGCGCACAATAGCGCCATATTTGTAATGAAACGAGAATAGAAATAGAATAAAACAAGTTTCGTTAAAATCAGGCCACGGGGTACCGAGTTAGCGCCGTTTTACGGGTCACTTTTATGAAAATTTATAGATGAATTTAGGTACACTAGATGGCGCTACATATATGTTTATCTATATATCTATATACTACTAAAACTCTGAGATTGTTTGCTTGTCTGTAATTAAATACAGCAAAAACGGTGCACAATAGCGCCATATTTGTAATGAAGTGGGAATAGAAACAGAATAAAACAAGTTTCGTTAAATGTTGAAATTAGCTTGAATTCTTCATAACCTCTGAATAGTGGGGTGACCCAACGGGCCCAACTGTTACTACGGTGAATATTAGAGACCGTGTGATAAGAAATAATGAAATTATCCAACTGTTACTATGGTGTATATTAGAGACCGTGTGATAAGAAATAATGAAATTACCAACTGTTACTATGGTGTATATTAGAGACCGTGTGATAAGAAATAATGAAATTACCAACTGTTACTATGGTGTATATTAGAGACCGTGTGATAAGAAATAATGAAATTACCAACTGTTACTATGGTGTATATTAGAGACAGTATGATAAGAAATAATGACATTATCCAACTGTTACTGTAGTATAAATTAGAGACCGTGTGATAAGAAATAATATCGGGTGACTTTTATGAAAATTTCTAGCATGAGTAATTTTACATCACGCTACCGTTCGCGCTCTTAACGAAACTTCTTACTTCACAGTTTTGAAAAATGAAATGGCCTTTCCTTTTACTCCCGATCAACAATCAAATATATTTATTGAATTATGAATAACACGAATGGATTGAAATATTTGATTAAATTATCTCAAAATAAACCTTCATTTCGGTGCAATATTGCAATTAGCTTGAATTCTTCATAACCTCTGAATAGTGGGTGACCCAACGGGTCACGGTGGTTTAGTAAGTGCTAAATATCTCATAGTAACAAATGTAGTTTGAACTGTATTACATTGTTGTAATTTTATATTTCAGTTTCTGTCATTTAATTCGATCGAAGGTGCTTTTAAGTAGTTCTGAGGCTTTCATTGAAAAATTACATGATGGTTATTCTGCAAGGAATTTAGGCTTAGTAACAAACTTCTTCGTAAGAAAACTACAGGTAAATAGTTTCATGGTCTACAGAAATATTGGTAAATGGAACTTATACTATCACTCAAGATTACTAAGACTAACTGTATGATAATGTAATTCATAAATTTCACGTTTTTCTAGCTTACTTTGACAATCTGGAACTTTAGTTGTGTTCCATCTAGAGTCGTGAAGACATTTTCTCGAGGAGATATCAGATTGGCTGACTGGTATGACGTAGCCACGATGACAGTGATATTTGCAGACTGTTTCTGGAAGATATTTGCCATGCTGCGGTCGACATTCCATATATCCTCTTTCTGTTTTAGGAGGAGTGCTACATTCTGAGGCTGAAAAAAAGTCACATAACTTCTCTACTTCGAATGTAAAACTTTGTAAAACGTTTTCGTTATTATTATTGTTAAATGGCTTTAATCTTTACATACTCATGGAAGTATCTATTTTTCAACAGGAACTTTGTGCACCAAAAGAGACAGACAGATTAGATTTCATAAGTGAAGCAAAAGAATATGATTCTCGAATATTCCTTTGTAGATATTTTGTTAAGATACCTAGAGACCACGCCAAACTTACAAACAGAAACAAAACTTCATGTGTATATGATGTGTTGATCTCGTTCTCAAATGATTTCTACGTGACTGTAGAAACTTTTAAAAATCTCCAAGAACACAGTGTTTACATGGGATTCAGTTAATACGAGGGTTGTTTAGAACGAGTTTGAGTAAACTGTGGCTAAGAAATGCTCGGATCAACAGATCAATATTCTGTCAGCTGCTAGCGACATTATATGTGACGAGTTTCAACATGGCGTGGAATACTAATGACATCGTTTTTGAATATTATGCTTCAACAATGCTCTTAATGAAAGATGGACAGCCGTGGTGTTGTACTCACTGACCGCTGACTATCCATCGTCCCGTGTGGTGGTAACCTGCACATCCTGAAGTCGGTCTGGAAGGTGTTCTCTTGCGATATGGTATTGCCGGGCCTCATAAACGTTTGACCTTGAGAAGTTCGAAAGGGGGAGTCCTGCCCCGTTCTGTACATGATTCTTATCTATCATCCCCTAACGTTCTTATTGCTTGCATGTTACATTTCCAGACAGCTGATATTTATAAAGCAGCTGTACGCTGTTGAATTCTTAATTAATATAACACCTGCATTTTAACAAACTGAGATAACGCAAGTAAATGTTGAGAAATGACTTCTAGTTGGTTGCCCACGTCTGAAGCATTACTAATGTGAGTTTGTTAGGTTGAAAGATAATATGCATGGCTGATCTACAGGGTGCTCCAAAAGTCGATTGCCATTGTAATATTTGGAGAGATTAACATTGTTTTTCTTCTTGCTTTGAAAATTTATTACACAATGTCATTGAGCATTGAAGATAATATGGAGTCATTGAGCGTCTTCAGTTCTGTATTGATTTTGAGGGCGGACATTTTGAGAATGTTCCGTAAGCTTATATATACATTCAACTATGGCAACTGACTTTTGGGTCACCCTGTAGAATTAATAAAAATTAGCTTATTTTAAAATATCCATCGTAGTTTCTTTCCTATTAAAATAAGCAGCTATTTACTAAAATTACTAAAACATAAAGTATTATGGGATTGACAAATTTCGTATGGAATTTCCTAGGACGGAAGCTAACCTTGTGTGTTCGAAACCTTACATTCGTTATCATTTATGGTAATCCTAACATGCTTAATTCAATGTATATTTATGTGTGTGTATGTGTACGTTTGTAAGTAACAACACGTTCATTACCTCACCTTTTACAACAACTCTTTGAAAACATCTGCCAGATGTTCGTAGTTCTGGATCCACAGCAACACAAACGTTAGTGTACTTCCCTGGTTTCAATAACCTACCCAGTGAACATTTTGGATCAATCTCTTCCCCTTTATCTGTTATAAATTTGGGTTTCTTCACTTGAACACCACCAGTTCCTGCCACTAGGATTTGATCAATACAATCGAGAGTCTTGGGCGGAACAGCTTCTGTCATGAAAGGAAAACATAATAGTCGAGTCTTCATTAATCTTTAAACAAGATGATCAGACGGTAATAAGACATGTTAAACGAAAGATATATTTAGACGAACATGTGAACGGACGATAAACAACATAGAATATTAGTAAGACGACGTCGCATGATTCAGTAAAGAAATGTGGAAAAAAGAAGAAGAAAAAGACTTTTAATTCCCAATAATTTTGATGAGAACTTTATGTAAGGTAAGACTTTTTTCTGTATCAATCCCATGGTCTTAAGTGAAATATTATTAAATACATACACATACGTGAAAGTTTATTGTTTTTATGGTATAACAGAATTGTTCCATTATTTAATTTCAGACACTATAAGTATAAAACAATAAGCTTGTTATGTTACCAATTTTGAACGTTAATGATATTGCAACAATAGAATGTTAACCTTGGTGTGCTAATGATTTCGAACGTTAATGACACTGCAACAATATAACGCGAAGCTTGATGTGCTACCAGTTCTAAACGTTGATGGCATTGCAACAATTTTACGTTAAGCTCGATGTGCCACTGATTCTGAACATTAATGACACTGCAAGAATAAACCGTGAAGCTTGATATGTTACTGTCAGAATTTATAAATCTGATCTTCGCCATGTGTTAAAATAAAAGGCTTTTACTTATACTTCTTAATAGTTTAAATATATATACTGTGTTGTTCTTGGGTTTAGGATTCTTCTACAGTAGGTGTCTGTGACTTGTTGGCGATAAATTCAACGACAATTAAACAGCACGCTTCACTTGTTTTCAAAATAATATATATATTCAGAACAAGTTAACATATGTTAAACAAATTCTCCAACAATATAGAGATTATAAGCATATCAAAAACACTATACATGTATTTCTCTCCTTCTTGTCAAAAGTCCACTTAAGCCTATGCAATTACCTTATAATTTCAGTTGACAAGTCGAACTATCTTCTGTATTATTATCGTATTAGTATTCTGCGTGTGATTCACTCACAGTTGTGGCGCAAGTTACTGTAATCGTTTGGTCTTCTTTTTTCTAAAGATCCTCTGTTCTGTTGCGTATCTGCTCGTTTGTTAATTTCCGGTATACATTCTTTCCAAGGAACTTCAGCGATACAAGTCCTTTCTTAATTAAAACTAGTTTATTCTTTCTCTATACAACTTTGTAATACACAGAATTTCCACAGTCAATTTAAACTTAACAACCTTTATAACACACGCTATAAATCACAGTATTTCACACACTTTACTTATGGCGCATACTGTTCGCTTGACTCAGTTATCTATTCCCTCGCGCTGGTTTTTCTCGCCAGGCTTATATATTAAAAAAAGAGGCGCCTCGAACAAACTAGAGTTGCCAGGAAAATTCATGATCCTTCCAGAAACTCCAGCACGCATGCTCCCAAAAACGCGTGCCTTACGCTGTAGTAACAGTTCTATTTTGTCAAAGTGCACTCAGGCTGAGTTCAATTACTTTAGAACCACGCTTTGACAGAATAATTCTTCTTCTTATCTTTTGTTAGTCT
>NW_013670442.1:0-12619 GCF_000517525.1 Limulus polyphemus | reverse complement strand
AACATCTAAATTAAACAGTTTTTTATATCATGACATAAACCTCCTCTTCAAGATAAAATATTTACAATATTTTTTCACTATATACTAAGACTGTCCTTAGCTCATGCACAAAGTTTGCTCATACAGTTTGCTCCAACATTTGTAATTCCTTTGATAGCTTCAATGCGGAACCTGTAGTTCTGAAGGTACAATGCCCACCTCATGATTCTCGCACTGTCGATCTTGCACCTCTGAATGTATGCAAGTGGTTGATGGTCTGTCTGGATGATAAACTCCTTCCCGTATATAGATAGTTTTGGAACTTCTGATGGCAAATATGATGGCCAGACACTCGTTCAATTACAAAGTAGTCGTTCTCACTATTTAACAGCTTTTTTACTTATATATGTTACTGGAAACAGTTTATCTTCATGTTCTTGTAAGAGTACTACCCCAATTCCAATGTCTGAAGCATCAGCGTGATCAATGAATGGTTTGTTAAAGTCTGGCATTTTAAGAATTGGTGAGCTTTCCAACATGTTCTGTAATTTCTGGAATGCCACTTGGTGTGGTTGTTCCCACTTCACCTTGTTCGGCAAGTCTTTGTTGGTCAGGTAAGTCAATGGTGCAGTAATTTCAGCATAATTTGGGATGAATTTCCTGTAGTATCCTGCTAACCCCAGGAAAGATCTGACTTGCTACTTGGTCATTGGAGCTGATGTATATTGTATGCGGGTTATCTTTTCCTTTTCCATGGCTATCTGTCGATCCACCCACTTTATGTCCAGCAAATTCCAACACAGAATATCCAATGTAGCACTTGGATGATCTAATGATGAGGCCTGCTTCCTTCACTCACTGGAACAGTTGTCTAAGTCTCTTCAGATGGTCTTCCCATCTTGGAGTGTATCAGATAATCATCCACATAGTGATCGATGTTGGTGGTGTTGTGCAGCATCCTCCTCATCATGCAGTTGTATGTTGCTACTGAACTGACTACCCCAAATGGCATCTGCTTAAATTGGTAACATCAGTCTGGTGTTGCAAATGCTGTCTTCTCTTTAGATCCCGTCTCCATCTGGATTTGCCAATAACCTTTACTGAGGTCGATCTTTGAAAAGAACATGGCCCCATCTAGTTTTGCATTGATGGCCTGTGGGTTGTCTATAGGTTCGTAGTCGAACTTTATCACAAGGTTCGGCTTCTGGAAGTCTATGTAGAAGCATTTTGATCCATCTTTCTTCTTCACGATTACAACTGGTGAACAGTAGGCTGAATTTGAAGGCTCGATGATTCCAGCTTCTAACATTGCCTCAACTTCCTGCTTTATCCGGTCTTTCATTGCATAAGTCATCTGATAGGGCTTCACTTTGATTGAATCTCTGGTTTTGGTCTCGATCTTGTGTTGCACAAGATCTGTCTTTCCTGGTTTATCCGTGAAGATATCTGCGAACTGGCACAATAGTTCTTGTAACACTTTTTTCTGCTTGTTATTCAGTTCTTCACTGATGTTGACATCTTTGTATGTCTCATCTCCAGCTAGTTATCTTAGGTCTAGTAGGTCCTCACCTTCTAAGACAAAGTCACTGTCTTCTGGTTCTGTATCTATGATAGCCATACCTGCAACATTCATCTCTGTTTCAATAGCTGCACCCATTAAGTCTTCTTCTTCAACAGATTGGCATAGTAGATCTTGGTCTTCCAGTTCACATTCACTTTATAGTCCATTCTGTTGAGTACTTTCTGTACTTCAAAAGGTCCTTTCCATGTGTTCCTTACTTCGGACTCCTCTTCTCTCGTCCATAGCTCTTTCAATATTTGCATTTGACCTCGTACTGTTCTTCCCTAGAGTAAGTCGAAGGGTGAAAATCCTGTACTTGCTTGTGGGACTTCTCGGTAAGCAAATAATACTGCCTGCAAGCATCTGTTCCAGCTATGTGGTCTCTCTTAGCACATCTTGTTTAGCATGCTCTTTAAAATTCTCTCTCACAAAGCCCATTACATTTAGGATTGTACAGGATGGTAAAGAGTTGCCGAGTACTGATGAGTCTGCACACTTCCTGCATCAGTTCTGCTGCCTCCCGCTCGTCTCACGCTGTTTATATCTTTATCACGTAATCGTCTGTCCGCCTTCTATATTCTTGACGTCAATGTATTGCACGCGACGTTCAAAAATCTCAACATCAATGAATTATTAACAAAACTTCGTACAATCGTTTGCTTTTAATTCATATTATAACAAAAACTAAACAAAATATAATATTCACTCATAAAAACAAATCAATCAATAACATCTAAACTAAACAATAAACATTGCAACAATAACCCGGGAAGCTTGCTGTGCTACCATTTCTGGACGTCAGTGGTATTACAACAATAGAACATGAAGCTTGATATTCTATTGATTCTGAACATTAATGACATGTTGCATTACCCGTGAAGCTTGATGTTCTACTGATTCTGAACATTAATGACATTGCAACTATAATCCGTAAAACTCGACGTTCTACTGATTCTGAACATTAATGACATTGCAGCAATAGAACGTGAAGCTTGATGTGCTACTGATTGTCATATTGACAAAACATAACGTCAAACTTGTTGTGCTACCAATTCTGAATGTTAACGACGTTGCAACAATAAACCGTGAAGCTTGATGTGCTACTGATTTCGAACATTAATGACATTGCAACAATATACCCGTGAAGCTTGATGTGCTACCAATTCTTAAAGTTGGTGACATTCCAACAATAAAATGTGAAGCGTGATGTGCTACTGATTCTGAACATTAATGACATTGCAACAATATACCCGTGAAGCTTGATGTGCTACCAATTCTTAAAGTTAGTGACATTTCAACAATAGAACGTGAAGCTTGATGTTCTATTGATTCTGAACGTTAATGACATTGCAGCAATATAACGCGAAGCTTCATGTACTATAGATTCTGAACAGTAAATACATTGCAACAACAGGACATTAAGCTTGATGTGTTACCGATTGTCAACGTTAGTGATATTGCAACAATATAATGTTAAGCTTGATGCGCTCCTAGTTCTAAACTTTAATGACATTGCGACAATAAACCGTAAAGCTTGATGTGCTACAAGTTCTGAACACGTATGCCATTGCAACAACAAAACGTTAAGCTTGATATGCTACCAATTCTGAACGTTAATGATATTGCAACAACAGAACATTAAACTTGTTGTGCTACTAATACTGAATATTTATGGTCATGACATCCGATAGCAGTAGCGTAATAAAGTTTTGGACTAAGTAAAGGCGCCAATGAAACAAATTTTAAACTACAAAATTTGTTAAACACTGAACGGTAGATTCACATCTCAATGCCTGTGTCCTTGCACATTGAGTGCAGTGTCCTCTGACTGACTTGGTCAACCTATCTAGTGATTAAAAACTAACGTGGAATATTTTCCAGAGAACCCCAAGAGAAGGGCTAATAGAAACGAAGACAAGCTAATACTGTACGAAGTCAACTTTAACTTATCCTTGTATGCACGTTTGTGATACGGAGAAAGCCAATTTGTTTATAAGGTTTTATTAACGACCAAAAGTTTTGTCTGGAACTTTCTTTTCACTCAGAAACCAAAGAAAAGGTAAACACCTAAACGACAAAAATCCAGGACAGAAGATTAAGTCGTCGTTAAAATTATTAACTTTGAATCAATTTACGTAAACAATTTAATTTGTGTGAAAGATTGTTTGTTTGTTTTGAATTTCGCGCAAAGCTACACGAGGGCTATCTGCGCTAGCCGTCCCTAATTTAGCAGTGTAAGACTAGAGGGAAGGCAGCTAGTCATCACCACTCACCGCCAACTCTTGGGCTACTCTTTTACCAACGAATAGTGGGATTGACCGTCACATTATAACGCCCCCACGGCTGAAAGGGCGAGCATGTTCGGAGTGACGGGGATTCGAACCCGCGACCCGCAGATTGCGAGTCGAGCTCCTTAACCACCTGTCCATGCCGGGCCGTGTGAAAGAAAAAAATTCACGTTTAATATTTTATGAGCATGGCAACACAAATATTCTGAACATACTTAAACAGTCCGGGACTTTGGTTATATTCCAGCTGGAGTCGTGAAGACATTCTCTTGAGGTGATACCTGATTGGCTGACTGGAATGACGTAGCCACCACTACAATGGTACATGCAGACTGTCCCTGGCATATAGCTGTTGGGTTGAGGTTGACATTTTATGTATCCATTTTGTACTTCAGGCGGGGAGAGGCATCCTGCGGCTGTTAAAATACACTCTTAAACCTGTAAGTTCTTTTTTTTTGTAATTTGGTAATAAAATATTTAGCAAAAAAAAGGTTGTTGATCGAACTTTTGAAGAAATTATTCTTTTTTTCATTAATAAAATCTAAAAGAAATCATTATATTTTGATAATTTTTGAATAAATATAACGTTTTTACAGGACAAATAGTTCCTTGTACTCAAGGGCTACATCGGTAACACTGTTTACTAACGTAGAATACAAATTTTACATTTAGGATGACAGTAAAACGAATAGAGTCTGTTATGTTTAGTAGATATTGATAACAATACAGTTACCAAGCCTACCACTACCTTACCCTTTACAGTCACTTTTTGGAAACAACTGGCAGACGTCTGTAGCTCTGGATCCACTGCAGCACATACGTTAATGTACTCCCCTGGTTTCAGTGGTTTCTCCAGTGAACACTTTACATCTGCATCTTTCCCTTCTCCCGTTACAAACCTGGGTTTCTTCACTTGAATACCACCAGCTCCGGCCACCAGGGTTTGATCTATACAGTCTAGAGGCTTGGGCGGAACGGCTTCTGTGAGAAAGAAACCAAGTTTTACCAATTAACGATTCATTGCTGTTTTTACCGTTTTATCCTCTGGTGGCTCAACGGTATGTCTGAGGGCTTATAACACTAGAAATCGGGTTTCGATACCTGCGATGAGAATGGCATCATTGTATAGCTTTCTCCTTAAGAACAGAACAAATATACCATCACAGTGCAGGACTAACAGTCACAGCATGACGATTATAAGCACTGTTGAACGTATTTTATCTTCTAAATTTTCAAATACAAAATTCCTCACAAATTAACTGAAACAGTTAAAAGCTACTTTACAATTATTGTTCAATTTATTATTGTTTAATAGAAATATATATTGTTATTTTTAAAATGGCGTTTCTAAAGTATTTTAACTGAAGTAAAATTTCCAAGTAAGGCTTAAAGACAAATTTTTATGTTTTATTATTGCTTTAAACCACAATATGGGTATTATGAGTGTGTGTATTTTGGATCCCATGTTTATATCTTTTAGATCTGATGTTTATGAATCATGTGTCATGTTGCATTGTATTTTATCGCCATCTATTGACAGCTGAATAAATAAAACCTCAATCATAGAAATATCCATAAAGCTTAATTCGAGACTAAAGACCAACTGGTCAAGATGAATGACAGTTACTAAGGTGTCCATTTTCATGGCGACTTAACTGTGAACTAAAATGACAGGGAACTTCAAACTCCATAGATTGTACTTTATTTCCTGTTTTCATGTTATCTTTGTTCGAAAAACAATAGTGTTCTTTTCTTAACCTATTTATTTATCTATAAAAAATGTAACCGATCGCATATATGTCTTGTTTACTTACTCTGGCAGTCCGGCACTTTGGTTGAATTCCATCTAGAGTTGTGACGACAATGTATGGAGGTAATATTTGATTGGCTCACAGGAATGACGTAACCATGATTACACTTATAGATACAAACAGTGCTTCTGAAGTACCTTCCAGTTTCTGATTCACACTGAACATATCCATTCACTGGTTCAGGTGGGGAACTGCAATCTTTAGCTGAACAATAATAACAACAATATAACGTAAAATGCTACAAAATTGTTCTATTCAACCACTTATAAGTAAATAAACCAAAGCTATTTGGTACCATCTTACGCAAAATCTTATAAGCAACAAATTTTTGTTTCGTCCAACACAATCACTTATAAACAACTAAGTTTTTGTTTCGTTGTTTTTATCCCACACAAAGAATAAATAAATAACTATAGTATCTTTTTATACCTTATTAAAAATGCTAGTTGTTGAATACATTATTTTGACTTCAATCTTTGTCTTACATTTTGCCGAATATCCCGTTTATATATTTATATTAAAATTCATTGGCGTTTGTGTAATGCTCAACGTTAAAAAACTCACATTTTATAAAACAACGATAATTTTTTACACAGTTCTAAAAATAATTAAGTAAAACTTCTCTAAATTCTTAAATATTGAAACTACTAGAAACCGTTACTTTAAGAAAACTGTTTTTATCATTTTTCGTTATTACCCGACTTAAGTGTTGTCAAATTCCGGAATTAATTGTTTTAATTTTATTAAAAGAAAAAATAGCAGAAAATGGTGAAAATGAAATCGATTAAAGAAATAAAACTTGGACAAAACAAGAGCTTTTCTGGCGCATATTATAAAAAAAAAGAATAGGAAATAGCCACTTTTGTTACCAAACATTTATTTGTATACTTATAATTACTCCATTTTTTACACAGTAAAGTTTCCTGTTTTACAGCAAACAGAAATTGTTATCTTCGCTCCATTTACAGCGGGGAGTCAAATCCCAAGTTTTATCATTATAAACCTGAAAACTTACCGCTGACCACCGGGGATCAATAAACCTGGAGAAAGATTTGTGGTTGAAGTTATAATGAAATGTTTTCCTATCTGTAAAAAAACCTTATGCACACAATGGACTAAACAGCCAGATCAAGGACATATATAGTTCAGGCAGACCAGATGGAAAGAAACCAGGCCGATAGCACCCACCGTCTAATAGTGGTTTTGACTGTCACTCTTCGTAGGTGCAGAAAGCAAAAATGTATCAGGAGGAGCTAAGGTGCATGCGGGACCTGAACATGCTAATCCTATGGGGATTAAGGGGTGTAGCCCATAAAATGTGGCATTTATTGATTTCAAATGGAGTACTTCCTTATAGTGTAAATGGAAAAAGGAGAACATATAATGCATTGCAGCTGTAAAATTATCAACATACATTAATCTGTTCTTCCTCATTCCCCCAGATATAGTCGTGGGGGGGGGCTGACCTCTCTTACCTTACTAATTTATATTAATTTGCGCCCCATTTTACAGGCATAGTTCTGAGAATTGACGCTCTCCTGCCCCACTGATTATTCAGAATATGTCTTATAATGCACTTACAACTGAGAGTGTGAAGCGTATTAGGTAGAACCACGTCTCGAACCCAAGATCTTAGGAACCCCAGTCCGATACGCTAGCCACAAGGCCATACTCGGACTTATTGTTGTAGTTGATTGTAGACGATTTGTCGAATTGGAAAAGATTATGTTATTGTCTTTATGAATAAATATAAGGAATATAACATATCGCTATGAGGTAAGAAATAATAACTCAACGATTAAAAATGTGTAAAAACCAGAAACTAAGGGAGGGGCAACCAAGAGGATTAATTGATCATAAACATTATCACACAATATCTTAAGAGGTATAATCGAAACCTATTTAGTTAGATTCTTTGTTAATTCGTATAATAAATAATGCGGCAATAAAATTCTTTGCTAATTGTTCAATCTGTACGTGCAGGAAGCTCGCCAGACCACTTAGAAATGAACATTTTCTACACAAAGCTCATTAAGTTATTTGGATTTTGACGTGAAATAGTTCATACATTTTATGTTCAGTTTATAAAAGCACTCTGCATTGGTCCGCAGCTCCGGATCTATAGCTTTACACGTGTTGATGTACTCTCCAGGTTCCAGTTCACCCTCCAGTGTACACTTTACATCCAGATCTCTCCCGTCTCCTGCTACGAACCTGGGTTTCTCTACAGGTGCCACTCCATCATCAGTCACCAGGGTCTGGTTAACACAGTTTAAAGGGGTTGGTGGAACTGCTTCTATTAGAATAAAAGAAATCGTAGAATTGGATATGAATTTAAAACAGGATAGAGTAGATTTTGTTATTTCTGAAAAACAAAAAAAGGACTGTGGGCTACAATAACTACTTCTTTCTAACAGATTATTGTAGAGGTCGCTATAAACGCATATTCAAGGCTTTCTGAGAAAACGTTTAAACCGATCACCACGTGAAAGTAGCTTATAAATGAGGCTGGAAATATGTAGAATCGTTTTCAATGTAGACGTTCTCAAACTTCCATTCCTCTCTTTCTCAGATGGTGATACTTGACCTTCACTAACTTATCAAACTGATGGTAAAATTCATGTTAACTGTTAAATGTTTGTTTCACACATCTACGATAGTAGTGGTAATATTTCAAAGAATGTAAGAACGATAAAACAAATTTTACACATGTATGTTAACACTATGCATCGTACTTGAACCACATCATTTGGATCTTTGGATATCCTGACAGTTTATAAACTTAAAAATGATAATAATACTAAATTACATACGTGTTACGAATAGACTTCAGAGCGTTAGAGCTATTTACTAAATCACTTGACTTCAGTTGTTTGTGAAATGAAAGGGTTATGTGGTAAGCCATGAGCTATAAGTTGGTTACGGAGCGATAGGTTTTTAAATGATGAGCGATAGGGGTTACATATTACAACACGCATTATAAGTTGATTACAGAGCGATAGATTTACGTTTCAAAACAAATGCGATAAGGTTATTACAGAACGATAGGGTTATGCGTTAAATCATCAGCTATAAGATGATTATGAAGGGATGAGATTACGTATTAACTTACTTACTATAAAATGATTAAGGAGCGATAGGGTTATGGGTTCAACTGAAACGATAGGGTTGTATAATCGTCTGCTATAAGTTAACTACAAGTGTAAAAATATTTAAATACAAAAATTAGGGAGCACCAAAAAGTAAGGAAACAAGGTAAGAATGGACGGGCTATATTACAACACTTGGTGTTTTTTGATACTGTGCAACCTCAAAATGGGTGTGGACATCATTCCGCCCATTCTTACTTCGTGTATTTTTTGTAACTTGATAATTTTTTAAACTAAATGAAAGGTACATATAGTTAAATTTCTCTGTTGTAAACATTGTTTCAGCAACCAAGTACAGATACATATATTTAATCAAATTACGTGACCCTAATGAAATGCATGACATATAAAGGGAGTGTTTGATGTCGGAGGTGAGACAGAAAGCTCCAATAGTCATACTTTGCTTATGGAAGAGTGGGTCAAAAGAATAGTATCAAAACCGTTGATTTTTGAAATTTGTTCAATATTTAGAATAGATTATCTACTGATAAAACTCAATTTAAGTCCATAATTGAATCAAAGTCCAAAGTAAAACACGAAGTAGAAATGGGCGGAACACTTTGAGGGTGCATGTGTCAAAAACCACAAAGTATTGTAACGTTGGCTCGCCCATTCCTATCTTTTTTTCCTTACTTTTTGTTACTCCCATTCTTATATTCTAATGTTTTTACTAAAAAAAATACACTTTTCTCATGGCTTTTTCTTGGTGCTAATTCTCGAGAGTGACTGGGCTCTAGGCCTATCCTACTCGTAGCATTTTGTAGAGCTATTTGTCGACATTTCCTGGCTTTTGCTGATATCTTTTCAATAGTTTTTCTTCCATCTAGCCAGGGTGGCAGCCTTTTCTTTGGCTTCATTAATAGTTAAGTCTTATTTTGCATATTCAGCATTACTATTTCTAACCTTATCCGTGTTCTTGCAGTAGTACTCTCTCTCTGCTGGGATAAAGACTTTTCAAGGATATCAGCATAACATTTTCTCCTTTACTCTCGTTTTGTTTCTTTGAAAGGCATATTTTAAAAATCGCACTGTTTCAAGTACAATCTTAGATGTCAATAGGTCACACTTAGTTGGAAAACAATGCAAAGGTAAATTATACAACTTATCATTCTTGTTTTCAGTCCAGATTGCTTGAACTTGGACTTCGGTAGTAGTAGCTTTCGTCCTCACGTCTTAGGCACCGACTGCTGTGATAGGAATGCTTTGTCTAAAACATAACCTTTGAGTCAGAGGTATAGAACTGAAAAGTTTGCTTTCAAAGGCTAGATCATAGTTAGAACCTAGATATAGAGGATCTATATAGTCCACGTTTTTTATATAGCTGATACAGCTGCAGGCTGTTCACGTAGCACGTGCGCATAAGCAATCGTGCACCCGCACTAGACACGAGAACAGGTTGTTACATGGAAACTCACAGAGCATGCTCGTAATTTCAGAATATGGCTACTAGTTTATTGTTAGCTCGTTAGTAGTGTTACAAAATAGTTATTGTTATTACTTGTTATTACCAAGGTTATAAGTAAAACTAAGAAAAAAGCTTTTAGCCAAGGTAGCGTAATTCAATCATGTGCACTTGGATTTGCATAAGGTGAAGGTAAGAGTGAGCTATGCCCTTTAAATAACGTTAGTTAGTCAGTCCTTCATTCAGCTAGTCGGACTAACAAATTTGTGGTTTTGTGAAATTTTTGTTTTTACATAACAGACTTTTTCAATGCTTTGGTGGGTTTGTTACTCTGCAGTTAGTTTGTTTACTACTCAACAGTGTGTGTGTGTGTATAGTGCTTATAAAGTTTTGTTTACATGCTGTTTGCAGTGTGTTTGAGATTTTAATTTGTATTGCACATCTGAACCATTCCTACTATAAGTACTACCATACTTATGATAAAGTGTTAGGATCAAGATAAAAACCTACAAGTGAAAAGTTTTCTGTTGATAACTTTCTAGTAAAATATATAAACATATTACAAGAACTATTAACATTTGAAGTGTCTAAAGATACATTTTCAAGTCGAGTAGTTTTTTTACAGTATGTTTAACTTTCTTTCATGAAATAAACGCAAAACATTCGCAAAATCTGTGTGATATTTAGCTTTCTTAGAGCATATTAACAAAGACTCGTTAAAAAATGTCACACTTACTTCTACATTCGCTGTCCACAGTGCTGTTCCAGTAGGGTCCACGGCACTGGATTACTGAGTTGGTCAGTAGTGATGCAGGGATGACGTAACCAGGGTCGCAAAGATAGCGACACGTACTTCCTCTAACGTATTTCGACTCATTCCTGCCGCCAGCAACAGACCGGAATCTCTGCTTTGGAAAGGAACACTCCAGGTGGCCATGTCTAGGAGTTGTGGGCTCCGGACAACGAGTTGCTGAAAGTCATGTTTTAGTTGCTTTATATTTGAAGTCACAATATAACAACAAGCATCAAGTTTACAAAACACACGCTGCGCGAAGTAGTTGATGCACCGATAAAGTTGCAAAATTTGAAGCTGAAATAGAACGTGATTAGGCTTAACCCTCAAATTACAGATTATGTTTACATACCGATCAATACCGGCAGGGTCCACCTACTGCATCGTATGTAGTATTTATATAATTTTGCCTCAGTATAAAGAACAGGCCAAATCAAGTGAGTGATGTCCTTCATTTTCTATTTAAAATATATAAGAAACCCCAAAAATATGTAATTAGTGGCATATATTAGAACAACAAATTAGTTTATATTTTTTTGTGTATCACGAAACTTTAACCAATGAAGGAAAAGAGCCACAAGACATCTGGCGCATGAACAGTTTTCAAAAATGGACTCCAACTCTAATATCAAGGTTAGATGGAAATGTCAGTAGGTATTAACTCATTAAGACTGATAATGACTTAGATCGCATCATTCTTCGATGGCTGTAGAGTTCTTCAGTAAGAACAATGTTTGTTAGCAGCTGAGCAACATTTCATAAGCTTTATGCAACGTTAGACTCTGGGGTGGGCGTGAATGGACATCATCCCACCCACTTTTTTGGGAAGCAGTTCTTCCATAGGTAAATGACATTTTTCAAACCCGCTTCTTTTTTGTAACTTGGAAGGTCTAAATTTTGTTACTTTCTCTCCATGTTGGGTAACTACATGAAGTCCACGAATTATTTGTTGTAGTAATCTAACTCTGGTTTTATGTTACTGCCGACGAGATTTTTCGCCAAGTACCAAAGTTCATTCAAGGAGACTGGGTTACAACACAACAAATTCGTTGAAATGTTCCTTACATCAGCGGTTTACAGAACATCGAGTTTCATTCAAAAGAAAACAAAAAAACTTTAGTTGCGAAACACGTTCGAGATATTATATTCCATCAACAATTGTTGTCTTTTAATGGATACTGCTTCGCCAGATTAGGCGTTTCACCCGTTAAAAAACAAAATAAAAACATTTGTAGAAATTCATCGGGAATCGTTGATGAAAAGTAGAAAACTATCCAACCAAACTTCTTCTTTCTGAATAACGCTAAAGATGAGGGGACGAGCTTGATTATATAAACAAATACTACCGGATGACCAATGGATGAATGAGCTTCGTTATATATAAACAAATATTACTGAATTATTAGTGCTTGATTATATATACAAATACTACCAGATTATTAGTGACTGGTTGGGATTGGTGATATGAACAAATACTAGCGGATTATCAGTGCCTGGGTAGGCTTAGTTATATAAACAAATACTACCTCATTTGCAGTGTCTGGTTAAGCTAAGTTATATAAACAAATACTACCGGATTATCAGTGCCTGGTTGGGATTGGTTATATAAACAAATACTACCGGATTATCAGTGCCT